>NC_056747.1:765399572-765699572 GCF_019279795.1 Protopterus annectens | reverse complement strand
TGGGATAAGTTGATTCTTCCCATAGAACAAGGTGGTTTAGGTTTACCTGATCTGAAGGGATATTTCAGAGCTACAAGGTTACAGCTCATAAAGGGATGATGAAGCAAGGGGGAAGTTAATAAAATAGAGTGGGATTTTGGAAGTAGGTCCTTGAGTAGGTCCTTGAGAAGAACAGTAACAACCACGAGAATATTACATTCACAAAGAAGCAGAAAGCAGTCTAAGAACTAAGCCAATACAAGAACAGACAAAGGAGATTTTGCCAATAGGAATAACAGCAAGTAGGGGTACAGAAAATAGGCATGAGAGGGATAGAATTTAATGGACAAACCTGGAAAGGAACCAAAATATTGGGAGCAAATAACTTAAGCAGGAAAGGTAATAGAGTGGGATGAGGCAAAGAAGACAGTTGGATTGTAGGCTAGGATCTTTGCTCCTAAGTACTTGCGTAGGTACTTTTATGCACCAAAGCAGACTTCAAAGAATATTTCCTCAGGTAGATAGCAAATGTTGGAGGTGTGATGGAGAAGAAAGAGATAACTAAGAACGTATGTTTTGCAAGTGTAATGGGTTGGCAGATTTTAAAAATTCCATACACAGTACTCTATCAGAAATATTGGGTAAACAAATGGCTGTAAGTAAGGAAATGATTACTGTAAGGAAATGATTACTGTGAGTTGGAATACAGGATCTGAATTCCCTAGACATAGTAAGGCCTTAAGTTTAATTCTGTTGGCTGCCAGAAAAGGAAATTGAAATCAACACCTATATCAACTGTATTTGAGGCACTGAATATTATAAGAGATAGAGAAAAGAACTAGAAGAGGAATCTTTAGAAAAGGGAAGGAGAAAATTGCATAGAAGTAAATGGAAATTGTGAAAACAAATGCATAATAATGCTCAAGAGGAGGAAGAGTGAGGTTTAAGGGAAGGCAGGATTTTTTTTGTAATGTTGGACTGATAATAGTAGCAAAGAAAATATATGTGATGTATATTGCATTTAAATGGAAAATGTTAAAACAGTTTGCTTTCAAAGTATCTTTGTCTGTGTCTTAAGTGATAATTTAATAAAGATGTTTAAAAAGAACATCTTTGAATAAAACCCTTCCGCACTTGGGAATCAGGAACTGGTTCTATCACTATTTGGGACAGCATGAGATGAAGAACCTGAAGAGTCTGATCTGGAAGAATGAGGAATGACCTCCACGGAAAGGAAGAATTTCTTCCCACTGTCATCTGTACCCTTGATGAATGATTTTCAAAACCCATTTGTCTGAAACTATCTGTTGCCAAAGAGAAAACTGGAGATTCACACTTTCTGGAAGAAAAGCAGGGCCAGGGTGGGAGAAGGTCATAAGGTCTCTAATAGTCATTCAGACTTGGACTGTCGTTGGTTTTGGAAGGTTCATGATTTCGTTTTTGGAACCCCTTGCCATAGCTTCTTAAACATCTGTTTACCTGAATTTTATTGAGACTGCTTATTCTGCCTTTTGTCAAAATTGGATGAGGAGTTGGAAAATCCCTTAGAAAATTTGGAAAAGGAGGGATGAAAGATTCCCTGGATCAGTTACCCCTTTCATCACACTTTTTGATCACCTCTGCAGCAGAGGGACCAAAACCTAAATCTTTATCCAAACAGGAATTTAAAATCTCATTTTTAACATAATCTGGGAGTTCTGAGAATACAGCCATGCAAACCGCCTTCAAAACAGTAACAGTGGTCATAACTCTGGAAGAAGTATCAGCAGAGTCACTTACACGCTGTAAACAATGAGTAATGATCTGTGCGAAAGAAGTAACTAAATTACTTAAAGCAGATTTTCCTTACAAGAAAAAAATGCAGATAAAACATTCCATGTACTTTCGCAATTAGAACAAAGTTGCAGAAGTACATACTTTTTTCACACACTGATCAAATAATTTTCCCATCTTTATCTAAAGAGTATGATTGGAATTAACTGTTTAGCAGCAGTGGGATCAACTAAAGCTATAGCTGCTGGGTCAGGTTTGGGAATAGTGAATACAAATGTTCAAGAGTGAGGAACATTATACTTCCTATCTGCCTTTTAGGGGGCAGCTGGCTGACTATCAGGAATACTGCAGGCAGTAATGCACACATATCCTCTAAAGCAAACAGAAGGAATGGGTGTAGGTTCTTGAATTTCCATCTATAACAATTCACAGTATTTTCTGAGGGACTGAGAAACCTATGTTTTCCCACTTTAAACACCAACACATTCTAGCAAAAGATTCAGAGAAAGACAACCCCCCACAAGAACAATCAAACTGAACTCTCCACCGAGTCTGAATTAGAAATCTGAGGAAAAACCCTACATTTATCCCTTCATCTGTCTGTTTAGATTCAGAATCTTGAATCTCTCAGAAGAGTAACCCCTCTTTCTTTTACCATAAACTACTTTATAAGAACAATCAATAGCTTGAATTAAACCCTGAGCTAGATTCAGTAAACTACTCCTTGCCAAGTAATTTTGAGGAGAAGATAGATGCTGAGTTTTCTTCTTGATAGGAAAAATGGGGCCAGTTGTGTTACTAATGGAAGAAACAGCTGCTCCAGGGATGGGACATCATTTTCACACAACAAGGAAGCCTTCCCTGCTCCCTCTCCCAGGACTGACAGGAGTGTCTCTCCCTTGCCCTTTAAGGGGACCACGACAGCCACAGACGACATGGCTAACCCCTGGTACACAGTGGCTGTAGGTGCTACACCAGAGGGATCCTGGGTAAAAGATGAGTGGTCTGACATACACCAAATGGCCACAGAAGTCTCACCCACCATTGGTTGGGGAAAATTGCTAACCTGATGTGGTTGTAAAGGCTGTCTGCTTAACTTTTTTCTTTTTATGGCTGGAAGAAGGTCCGACCATGGGAAGGTAGTATGTTCCATGGTCAAGCCAAAAATAACACTTAATTCCAGGGGAAGACAAGCAGGAAATGCTGGCAAAAACTACATGTTTTTAAAAGTCACTTTTTTTTGCAGAAAAAAAATGGTAAAAAAAACACTACGCCAGGTCCAGAAAAGTAAAATGTGCACATGCTCTTCACAGAAAAAAATGTTTTTCAGTTACTTTACACAACTTTTAAAATGTCAGGTAAAAAAAGAACTCTGGTTTAAATGTATGGTATAGTCTCAAGATAATCCATTAAAATACAAAATTCCTAGCTTTAAAATAACTTTCCTGAAGAGAAAAGTGATGAAACACAAAATATTTAGAAAGGAAGATTTTTCACCAAAGGGAACTTATCTGCCCAGCAAAGGCACAGCACCAAGATGACCATCGATTCTAGAAAACCTTAGATAACCATACCCTTTGGCACAAGTAAAGCTCTGAAGGGCTTGGTGCCAAAACTTGTCTTTTAGTCAGCTCATCTCGAGCTGCCTGACAGTTTGGGCACTTGGAATGTGCCCTGAAGCTTTGGAAGCTGGCTGTGATATAACCCATACAGCTAAGGCTACTGCAACACTGATCATATGATGAACATCTACTGATGCCTGGACCAAAAGGGAGTCCCCAGTATAATTTTTGGGGAGTCCTTCTGGATCTCTAGAAAAGCCCTAGACATCACTGGAAAGATGGAAAAACTTACAGGAATATTCTCATCAATATGAATGAGAAAGCCTCTGTCTTCCAAGCTTGTTTGGAAGGAGTTCTGGAGCAAAATTTTGCAAGTTGTCTGTTCTGAGAGGAGGCAAGCATATCTGCTTGAAGTGTTTCCCACAGTTGGATAATTTTTTGAAGACCCCAGGATGAAATTTCTATTATAGGGGTCTGTACTGCTCCTGCTGAGCTTGTCTGCTGTAAAGTTTTGCTCTGACTGAATCTATGAAGCTTGAATTGTCCAGATGAGCTGAGTTGCTATCGCCCAACCTTTCATAGCAAGTCTGCAAAGAGGGTACGATCTGGTAGCACCCAAGTTTATCAAATCACTGTGGAAAAGTCTGTGTAAGTTTGCAGAGGTTCTAATGCCAGAGATGATTTAAAGTGGCCCGTCACTATGATTACCTTCATGGTTGTTTTATTCTTAGAATGCCTCCTTTTGTGGTTTTGCCATAATTCTTTCATGGTTTGCCATCATTTTTCCCTTTATTCTATTATTTTTCATTCTGCCATTCTCTGTCTTCATGTAATTCTCTGTGGAATGCCCGCTGACCTTAAATGTCATATAAGGGATTCAACTAAGGCGGTCAATTCAGTGACTGAAAGTGATGCTGATGACTAAGGTATATATTTTTTTAGTGACGGCAGTAATGTCAACGTTTTTGGTTTAATCTCTGATGCTGGCATTCTAAATCATTACATGGATGACCTTTTTTTTAATTAATCATGAAGTTCAGATGAGCTGACTGTGATGTTGATGAGGCTATGTGATCTACATAATGCAGTGAAAGACATTTGGGAAATCATGAACAGCATCGATTCTGCTGGGATATAATGCATTTCTTTTGCTACTGATTACGAAATTAAATATACCGGTGAATACATTATCTTCATTTTGTAGTTACACATACTGTTATCACTGTTGTATTTGTTAATGTTTTGAGAGGCAGCAGTATATGTATGGGTAAAAGTGTTTTGCTTGGTATTTGGGGAAGAAAGTGAACGGTATGGATCTGTTTGAAAATTAGCTATGAATATGAAATTAAAAATGAGCACTGCAATGATCTTCACAGAAGTGAGTCTCATACACACAGACACATGCATGTACACACACACACACACACACACACACACACACACACACACACACACACACACACACACACACACACACTCTTTGGCAAAGAAGTGAGAATGGAGAAACTCAGAAAGACTTGCTGAATATTTCTACTTTATCTGGAGGAAGAAAAGATCTTCCCAGAACAGAATCTAACACACATCCCACAAATATATTTTTGAGAATGTCTGGCAAATATTTTAAGTTGATTTCAAAACCCAGATTGAGCAGGAGATTTTGAACAGTAGGTAATGACTCGACAGCTGGAAAATTAGTTTGCAAAGATAAAACACTAGTCCAAACAAAGAAAGATGTGAATGCCATGAAGTCTTTACAAAGCAAACACCGGAGATAGTCACCCTCTGAATACCGATGGTACAGCAGAACTTCCAAAAGATAAGACAGAGAAAGAACAGCTGTGTAAAATCTTACCATAATGATAGATGTTCTCTTCTCTGTTGCAATATTCTCAATATGAGGGAGTTCTCCACTGTAGGCAACCAGACGTCGGCCAGTATGCAAAAGTCTTTCACTACTGTAGGATGCGTGGTACATCACATGTAGGCTGCTCTCGAACATCGGCCATAAAAGTGATGTACGCATGCACCTACCTCAGAACTGAATGCCCCGGGAGGAAAGCCAGTCTATCATTATGGTAAAATTTTACATAACTATTCTATGTCCTTTTATTCATCTGTTGCAGTATTCTTATATTCTTAACATGAAGGAGAGTACAAAAGCTCATGAGGAAAGGGTGGAGTAAGAAGCAGATGAGCTCTGCAGAAAGCCATGGAATACAGCTCTGGCAAACCCTGCCCTAGACTTACAAATGCCATCCAATTTGTAATGTTTAGTTAAGGTATGTGCAGAAATCCATGAGGCTGCTTCTAGAATAGAACTAGTGTCTAATCCCTTGAAGAAAGCATCTGATGAAGCTACAGCCTGAGTGGAATGGGCCTTTACAGAATACGCAACGGTCTTACCATGTTTCACATAACAGAACGAAATAGCCTTAGAAATCCAAACAGAAATAGTCTGTTTGGAAACGGGCAATCCCAGAGCCCCAGGATGACAGAAGACAAAAAAGCTAGTCCAATTTCCTAATGGTCTTGTCTAAGTAAAATTTAAGTTGCCTATGCACAGCCAGGATGTGCAACACCTTCTCACCAGAATTTTGTGGAGAAAAGAAAGAAGATAGGTAAATGAATGCATTGGTTGATTGACAGTTCATTGACTACCTTGGGCATAAAAGAAGGGGTGGTATACAAGGACACCCTGTCTTTAAGGAAAACCAAAAAGGGAGGATAGGCCATTAGGGCCTGGAGCTCAGACACACATCTAACTGAAGTTATAACTAGGAGAAGTACAGTTTTCCAGGAGCAATGTTGATGGGACGCTGATGAAGCTGGCTCGAAAGGGGGGAGAGTCAGCTTTTCTAGTACAAAATTAAGATCCCAGTGAGGAGGGACAGTTTTCCTGGTAGGTCTAATGTAAAAGACGCCTTTAAGAAATTGTTTAGCCTCAAATCTGGTAACTAATGGGGGGATAGAGGCAGACAGGCAGTAATAGCGGACATGTAGACCTTAACTGAAGAGTAGGCCAAGCCAGCATTCAGCAATTCACACAAATAGGACAGAACCAAGGGGACTTCCACTCATAGTGGATCCTGGGTTCATGAAAGACACCAAAGTGAAAATCTCTTCCACTTAGATAGGTAAGATTTTCTGGTATTGGGTTTCCTGGCCTCCTGCATGACCATTAGCACATCCTCACAGAACAAGTGTCTAAAAGGAATTAAAACCCTATCGCCCACAGATTCAGCTAGAGGGCAGACAAGTGGAGATGGATGAGAGTTCATTTGTCTTGTGTGAGAGGGTCCACCCTATGAGGTTGCCTGTGGTGATTGCCCTTGGCTAAATACAGGAGAAGGGGGAACCAATGCTGTCTTGGCCAAAAGGGAATCACTAGTAAGATTTTTTGACTGTAATGCTGAATTCTGAACAGGACTTTCGGAATGATCGGAAGAGGGGGAAATGCATACAGAAACATCACATCACCTTCCAGGAGAACGAAAGGGCATCCACCTTCCAGACCAGAGATGTGGAACTCGGGCACAAAACAGTGGAAGTTGTCTGTTCATGGGGGAGATCTACTTGAGATATACCCCACCGGTGGACAATGTCCAGAAACATATCCCTTTGAGGCATCCGTTCATGGGACTGTGTTAGGGACCTGCTCAAGGTGTCTGACACAATTTTGGTTGGATGGAATGGACACTACCTGAAGAGACACCTGATACTGCACTGCTAGCTCCCAAACCTGGAGTGCCAGCCTGCACAGTAGGTAGGATTTGGTTTCTCCATGCTTTTTCACATAGCAGAGGATCGTCATATTGTCTGTGAACAGTTTTAGAGGTCCTGGGAGGAAGAGAGGATAAAAGGTCTGAATGGCTAGCAGCAGTGCCCTCATCTCCCTTACAATGATGTGTTCCTGGGGGGGGGGGGTCATACCCTTTTAGCTTTCAAGTTTCTGAAAGCTGCCCCTCAGCCTACATCTGAAATGTCTGTGAACAGCTCTTGGACTGGTAGCAGAGAGTGCAAGGGGAGTCCTGGATTGAGAGACGCTAGATCCACCACTGTAGTTCCCTCTTCAGACAGGGGATGAGAGGAATTGGAAAGTCCAGAGGGTGTGAATGCTGCATCCAGACTGACTTTAGGAACCACTGGAGTTTTCTCATGTGAAGTTTTGCCAAAGGTAGCAATGGAATAGTGGATGCCATGAATTCCCAAACCCTGAGGAACTCTCTGGCTAGATATGGTAAAGAGGCAGAAGGTTTTTGAAGTAGGACTTAAGGTCCTGTGCCTTTTGAGAAGGAATAGAGATTCTCATAAGGTATGTCTGAATCTTGCACATCAGGAAGATGTCATCATGAGAGGGGAAGAGAATGGATTTTTGTAGTTTATGGTGAATCCAAGACATTGTGGAAGAGAGATGGCAAAAATGATGTTTTGCTCTAGAATATCTGGGGAGGTTACCATAAAGAGGAGATCATCCAGGTAAGGGAAAACATGGATGCCCTGAAGCCTGCAGTAGGCAATCATAGAAGCTAGACATTTTGTAAATACCCTTGGTGCAGTAGAAAGTTCAAAGGCCAAGACAGAGAACTGAAAATGCCAGGAAGCCACAGAGAAACATAAAAATTTCCTGCAGTTGGGATGGATGGGAATGTGTAGGTATGCATCCTTGATATCCAAGGAGGCCAAGAAGGCTTGTGGCAAAATAAGAGGGAACAAGGTTTGAACAGTTAACATACAGAAGGTGAGTACCGTCAGGAAGGTGTTGAGATGAGACAGACCTAAAATGGGTCTCCAAGGACCATCCTTTCTGGGCACTAGGAACATTCTGGAGTAGAAACCTCCTCCTTTTTAGTTTTGAGGAATTCCTGAATGGTCTCTTGTCTCCACAGATCTAGAAGTACCTCTAGAAAGGAGGGTAGTTGTTCCTTTGGTGGCTGAGGGGTGCCTCTGAAGGAAGGCAGGGTATCCCATAACAGAAAGTATCCTTTTTGAATGATAGAGAAAACCCAGGAATCTTGCCTCATGCTTTCCCAGACTGGCAGAGACAAGAGAGAGATGCTGGGAAAGCAGAATGTGGGTGAGGAGGTTTTGACAGTCGGTGGGAACCAGGCTTGTCTGGAAAGAGTTGTTTCTGGGCCAAAGTTGCAGGATTTGCCCTGGACTGCTGAGGCCTCCTACCATCCTTTTTGTTTTTGATGGAGGAGAGCGGGAGTGTCTATGAACAAAAGCAGTTTTTGCTGCGCAAGTGCACTGAAATTTATTCACTGGGGAGACCAACTTCAATTCTTGCAATTCCTTTCCTCTTTCCTGCAGAGATTTAAATAAATTAGCAGATACAGGGCCAAACTATGCAGAATTTTCCAAAAGGCCAGTTTTAATTTCCTCTGGTAATGGCCGGAGTCTTAACCAGAACAATCTCCTTAATGCAGAGCCAGAGGCGGCTGCCTTGGCAGAAGCCTCTGCACATCACAGCTACATTAGATGGAGTGGCAGGCTACCTGTGAGGAGGCTCCAAGCAAGAATGCAACCAAGGCTTTATTCTCTGAGTCAGGATAATCAGAAATGACCTGGGAGAGTGGAGAGAGAAGCTCTAGGGTAAATTTGGTCATGTGTGTCTGGTCATTCATAACTCTAAATGCCAATGTGGCTGAAGTGTACACTTTCTTGCCCAGCCTTTCTGGGATCCTGCTGTCTCTATCTGAAGGAAGGCAGTAACCTGGATGGTTTATCTGACGCCACTGAAATAACCAATAGATCTGCTGAAGGACATTTAAACAGGAACTTACAGTCCTCATGGACCTTGTAAAATCAGTCAGGCTTCTTAGGGGCAGGAGGTTGGGAATCAGGGGCCCTGGAGGCAGAGGAAAAGGCATCTAGAAAGGCAGGTAGCACAGGAGGAACAGCTGAAGGTCTGGGTGATTCCACCTGGAGAAGGTCGTAGTATCTCTTTTGTACTTCAAATTCCTGGCTGCTATCCCATTTGAAATGATCTCTCATTTTGACTAGGGTCTCACCAAAAGAGTTCTTCCATGGGTGAGTCAGTTCCACTGGAGTCTTTCTCTGGGGAAGTGTAGTCTAGAGGCAAGGGGACTGGTGAGGAATAGGCCAGAGATTCCTCTTCTGAGGACGCCTCCTCATCTGAAGAAACCTCTTTCCTAACTCTCTTATGTGGAAATGCTGTGTAGGGTGGAATAGGAATTGAAACACCCAAGCGGGGCTTAAGGGGCATAATGGCCTTGAAAAGGCCTTGGGCAAAATGTTCCCATTCCCTGTGAGGTTCCTTTGAAGGGGACAAATGTTTAGTTTTCTGTTTCTTCTTTTGATGCAGGTCTACCCTATGTAACATAGGAGGTCCGAATGTATGTCAACATTCAATACTATCAGAGTGAATTTCTTCCTGTACCAGGATCTGGGGTATCTCCTTACGGCCTTCGGTTATCATGAGCCTCAGCTCCCCCTGCACATTGAAGACAGATGCCTGCTCAGCCTCTGAGGACGTGCCCATGGTCGATTCCAAGGTGGCCTCAACATCGGGCTTGGTCTGTAATCCAGATCCAGGAACTGTACGCACCTCTGGGCTTTCATCTACCTCAGGAGAGACATCCCTAGGAAGATGTGCAACAGAAGCTTCAGGCCTCATTTTTTGGCCTTCCACTTAGCAACCAACTCAACGTCAGGCCCTGAGGATCCCTTCATCGGGCTTTTAGCTAGTAACTTTAAGCACTGGTTTTCCAAGTAAATGGCTAAGGAGGAAAGTCTACTTCTTAGGGTCTTGGGCACAAAGGCCTGGAAAATGGGACAGGATTTGTAGTCGTCAGCAGGCCCTAGGCAGAACAAGCACTGAAAATGGCTATCTTTATGTGGAATTTGTCTTCCACACTGGCATTTGGCCTTTTTTGGATGACATGAACCCTACCACAAAACAGTAGCAAAGACACAAGATTTCCCCAATGTGCCACTTATCTGAGAAATTCACTAAAACACAGCAAACGGCTCAGCCAGCAGACCTACGTTCAAAGGTGGCATTCGGACAGGCAGCAGAGAAGTTCTGGGGTAGGTACATGCATATATCACTTTCACAGCCGAAGTACAAGAGCAGCCTATGTGCGACATACCATGCATCCTACAGTAGTGAAAGACTTTTGTATACTGGCTGAAGTTGGCTTGCCTATGGGGGATAACTCACTCATGTTAAGAATATTGCAACAGATGAATAGGACATCTGAAAATGTAAGCAAGATGCCAGACAAACAAAATCTTAAAAAAAAGTCTGAACTATTTGGCAGTGGAAAAGTGATAAGCATCCTTTAAGCCTACCTTTACCATGAACGCTAGAGAAGGAATCAGAGGTAAGAGATTTAGAAAGGAAACATCCAGCACAGGTCTCCAGATTTCTTTATTCATTGGAACCAGAAAATCTTGAATAAAAGTTTTTGCCCATCTGGCAGAGAAGCTACTGAATCACATTTAAAACCCATTTGTCTGTCACAATCTGATACCACAAGGGAGGATAGTTAAGGTTGCCAGGATGAGAAGGGGGAGCATGAGAAGGCCAACAGTCATGCTGAATGTGGTGGTGGGGGGAACTGTCCTTGATTTTTTTAGTTGCTATTCCTTTCTATTTTGTAGCCTCCTTGCCATTACTTTTTAACTCCTGTTTGACATATCTTTGTTGCTTAAATTGCTTATTGATAAACAGAGCTGAGGAGGAAGGGAAATTTTTATTTACTTTAAAAAAATTAGAGTTGAAAAATTTTAACTGCTGCTTGAACCAACTTTTGGCATAAAGGATCACAGGAGGTTAAGTAGGCTAATGGCCCTGGGGCCCTTACAAGCCTAGCCAAGAGTTTGTCCCAAAAAAGAAATCTCAGTCAGCACCTGTCATCCCTGTCAATGAGTGACACAGGTGGAACCCCTGGGACAAATTTATGGTTTTCCATCCACTCATCAAGGTTCCGTTTGAAGAGGGTCAGCGAGGTACTCTGACATGTAATGGGAAGTCTATTCCAGAGACGGGGCAGCCTCTGGGAGACAAACCCTGTCTCTCCAGCAGGTTTTGTTGATGTTGTATATTAGATTTCGGCCTTTCAAGCAGGTAACACATGAGGAGTTAGACTTACGGATATGGAGTATCTCTAGTAGGGCAGAGTCTAATACTGCCTTGTAGCGAAACACAGATCACCTTTGAGGAATATGAACGATACCAAACAGTGTGATAGTGATTTGAGCCTGTCTGCATAGAACAGGTGTTGGAGGCCAGGAGTTTCTTTGTGAGTTTCTGTGGCTTTTCCCATTGGTGCAGGTGTTTGGAGAGGTACATAAAAAACAGGGCGTCATACTCAATTATTGGCCTAATGAGGGAGGTGTACAGAGAGGTAATAACCTCCTTTTTTCTAGATGCAATCCCTTTACTTATGAGATGAACCAAGTAAAAGTATGGATTAGTACATAAGGATACTCTGTTTTTATGAAACACAATATAAGGAGGTTTAGAACTTTAGAGGATAAGGCTTGAAGTTTGGAAATCCTCTTAGCAGAAGTAACAGCTACCCAAAAGGCTGTCTTCCATGAGAGAAATTTCATGTTTTAACTAGCTGCCAGTTCAAAGGGTCCATGTGTCAAAGCCTGCTGCACAAGAGTGAGGTCCCAAGGGGGAGATGGATCCTTAATTGGAGGCCTTAATAAGAGAACATCTTTCATGAAAGATTTGCAAAATGTAAAGGAAAACAGAGAACATGACTGACTTGCCATATGAAAATTGGAAATAGCCGCTAATTGTAATTTGATAGTGGAGAAGCTAGCACCTTTGTTGAAGAGGGTACTAAGAAATAACAACGTCTGAAACTGGTGCTGAGAAAGGATCAATGCTCCTGCTCGTGGCCCAAAAAAACAAATCTCTTCCACTTACTGTTGTAGATCTTTTTGGTAGAAGCCTTTTGTGAGGCCAAAAGAATTTTCCAGACCAAGAACTTAAGCCTGGACTGTCTCACTATGGAGATGGAAGTGGAGAAATCAAGCGGTCAATTTGTGGGCTCGAAGGTTCGGATGTTGCATTACTGATGGGTGAGAAAGGGCGTCCTGATATGGCTCCAGAATCCAAGGAGGATATTTCAGATGAGACCTGACCAGCCTGGAAGGGGGTAATGCGGATGACTGAGCTCTTCAACCTGCATGCCTTCTGAAGAAACTTGGGGATGAGCGGAAGAGTAGGGTAAGCATACAGGAGACCCGGGGGCCAATCATGGACTAGTGCATCCCTCGGGGACTCCTCCTCCGGAGGGATCAGAATGAAGAACTTGCTGCATTTGTTGTTGAGTGGAGAGGCAAATAGGTTGTAACAAGGTTGATCCCAATGGGTGAAGATCATGTTCACCACCGAATGATTGAGGGACCATTTGTGCAGAACCAGAAGCGACCTGCTCAGTCTGTCCGGCAGATCATTGGTTTTCCCTGGGATGTGTGTTGCATCTAGAAGGCGGTCTGAAGATATCATCCACTCCCACACTCTCATGGCCTCCCTGCACAAGGGATAAGAATGGGTTCCTCCTTGCTTGTTGATGTAGCAGACAACCAACATGTTTGTGTGTACTGCAATAGTCCCCCAAAAGAAGAACGTCCAGAAAGGCTTTTAACGTTAGTAGGACTCCTCATCTCTACGACACTGATATGCAACTTGGTCTCAGAAGGGGACGACATGCCTTGGACCCTCTTCACATTGTAATACCCTCCCACCTCGAAATGGAAAACATCCACGGTCATGGTAGCTATTGGGGGGGGGGGTTCAAAACTTGTCTGCCTAGAATAACACTGTCTGACTCTATCCACCAACTGATGTGCCATCTGCAGATGGGAGTCAATCTGATGTGAAAGGCTGAGATGGAATGGACCACTGGATGACTAATGTCCACTGTAGAACCCACAGGAAAAATCTGGCTAGGGGAACTAACAGAATGGCTGCAGACATGGGCCCTAGGGTCTGTGGGATCAATTGAGCTGTAGGGGACTGTTGGGCCAATAACTGCTGTACCTGATTACGCAGAGTTGCTACTCGGTGTGAAGGAAGAGAAGCTGTCTGATCCTTTTTGTTGACCTGCATACCTATAAATTCTAGGTTCTGAACTGGAGTAAGTCTGTTTTTGCTCATATTTATGGTGATGCCCAGGGAGTGTGATAACTGGATTAAGTAGTCCCTGGCTTGGATTAGTTGATGCCTTGTGGGAGCAGTTAGGATCCAATCGTCTAAATATGGAACCACATGGAATCCCCTGAGCCTCACGTGAGCTGCTACCACTGCCATGCATTTGGTGAACACCAGGGGGGCTGTGGTTAGCCCAAAGGGCAGTGCTCTGAATTGGTAGTGATCGACTCCCAGCTGGAAGCCAGATATCTCCTAGAGCACCTGTCTATTTTGATGTGATAGTACGTGTCCTTGAGATCTATCAAGCACATCCGGTCATCCTTGTGCAAAAGTGGCAGCTTGAACTAAACCGTAACCATTCGGAACCTCAACTCCTTTACATACTCGTTCAAGTTGCTCAGATTCAGGATAGGTCGTAGGTCTCCTGTCTCTTTCGGCCCCAAAAAGAAGTGGGAGTAGGTTCCGAATCCTCTCTGTTCAGCTGGGACATCCTGGATGACTCTTTTTTGCAAAAGTTGTTGGATTTTCTGTGCTGCCTGTTCCCACTGACCGAGTGGGACATCGGGAAGACTTTTGGAGTTTGGAGGTAGCAGGGAACAAAGAATGTAGTAACCTCTGGATATTACGCTTAGCGCCCAATGGTTTTGAGTCAACTGGGTCCAGGCTTTAGGGTGCAAAGCTAGTCGGCCCCCGACTGCCTCCAGAGACAGACAGTCGGGCACAGCTCCCGGAGTGCTGGAAGGGCTTATCGGAGGGGGGGGTCCCTAAAGCCCTGGTTCTGCAGACCCCCTCTGCCTCTATGGCGGCATCTACCATCAAACCCTCCCCTCTGCCTCTAGAGGAGGGTTCCCCATGCAGGTCCTGGAAAGGCCCTTGGGGCTTGTGGAACCGCATTTTCTTACTCCTAACATTGGTTCCTTGAGAAGGATCTCTGTGATTTGCGCAACAAAAAGGGTCTTCCCGTACTTCTTGCTGAGGGCAAATGTCTCTCTAACTGATGGCCCAAAAAGGGAGGAGCCATCGTAAGGGGCATTGGCAAATGACACCTTAAAGGGCTCCATAAAATTACATAGCCTCATCCAAGCATGCCTCCTTAGGGAAAGTCCTGAACTAGCTTCTCGCGAGGTGCCCTCCCTGGTATGGGAGATTAATCTCATCGATGAGTTGGCGATACACGAAAGAGTGATCAACTTGGGAGAAAGTTATTTAAATTCCTCTGCAGGCACTGACTCAGAGACAGGCTGACAGTTTTTTGCTCAGGTCTCTCTGCAGCCGAGTAAAATGAGCCAAATAGTTCAACGACTTCAACGCAAAGGTTGTCAAAGCATAGGTGCACTTCCCAATCTTGTCAAGCACTCTAGACTCCTTATTAAGAGGATGGACATTAGCAGTTTCTTCTGCCAGCTCTTTCTTGGTGGCTGCCTCCACCCATGATAGCATCAATTACAGGACCCTTACTCCACTGTTTCCTGTCTGCAGGGGGGGACCAGAACCCAATCAGGTCACTTGCGAATGGACTCGATGGTGTTCAGTTCCTTCCATGCTCAGTGAGACACTAAGCCTACCATAGCATCTGCCAGCAGGGTCACCCAGGACGTAGATGGGCCCTTTCTGAATGCCTCCAAGAGGACTGACTCCTCAGAGGAAGGAGGTTGGGCAGACCACCCACCTTTCTGTTTTAGGATCTCCAATATATCACCAGAGGAGATGTTTTCAGGTGGGGATCGGGGGGATCCTTCCCCCTCATCAAAGTCAGTATCCTCGGTTAAGAACTCCAATAGGGATTCCACATGCCTCCTTTTGCACTTCTTCCGAGGGACTTCCTCAGCTTGGTGCTCTGGAGAAGTGTCAGAAGAAGGGAATCCCTCGTGAGCAGGGAATTCTTGGAGACCACTCAAAACAGGAAGACTCGTGGCAGTAAGAGAGAGAGAGCAAGACCTGGATCTGATGGGGGTACAGGGTTGGATTGGGGAATCTGTGCCATCTCCACTACTGGAAAAGCTGAAGGACCAGGGAAAGCCCTTTACTTCTCCCCCAGAGCCAAAACTACAGAGGAAAAATGGGCAGGACTCACTCTGCATCCATGGCCACTAGACATGATTGGACCGGAGCTGTCGAGTAATAAAGCACCTAAGGGAAGGGATGGCTCTGAAAAGGACGTAGCCGATCCCAGTCTCCCAGACCCAGCACCATCTCCACAGCTCCAAGACTTGCTCTGCTCTGAAAAGGCCAGAACAGGGCTCATTAAGGGCATCCTCGGAATAGAGGAAGGGAGCTTCCTCTGCACCAAGCCCGATGCACATGGTAGTCCCAAATCCTGTGACTCCAAAGCCAAGGGACAGATTGGAGAAGAGTCCTGATGGGGATGGCTTGGGTAGCTCACGAATCCGACAGGGGACGGAGCTGAGACTACTCCCTTCTGGATCTGGGACTTAAGAAACCTCATCATCTTCCTGTCCATGTCTGCTTCGGACCAGCTTCTTGAGGACCTGGAGGAACCTGAAGAGGGGGGCCGGGAATGCTTCAACTTGGAGGACAGGACCAGAGACTTCTTCGAGGTCCTCGGATCCAAGGGAATGGGATCCGAAATTGGAGCCGACAAAGGCACAGGGAATATGGTAATAATCTCCCTGGGATCCATAGAGGCTGTAGGATCTGAGTGGGGTGGTAGATTCTGCAGATCAGCAGGAAGGACCTCTTTTTTTTTAAGAGGAAGAAAGAAGAGAAATGCGCACATGCACACACTCACTCAAGAGAAAAAAGAGGGAAGGCTTACAGATCTTGAAAGGATTAGCAAAGGTTATTAAAAAAGCTAAACCCATGCTGGAGCAGCAAATGAGATCTGTGGTAGTTGGGTGGAAGCAGGGCATTATGGGCATGAGGGAGGAGCTTGAAAGTTGGGTCTAAATCTGTGGAATGTAGGTAAGCCGGAACCAAGGGTCATATATGAGACCCTATCGTGAGGAGGAATGAAGGAAACAACATCAGATTTCCTGTCTGACAGCTCCTTGTTACTTAAGTTGCTTATTGAAAACACAGCCGAGGAGGAAGGGAAATTTTTATTTGCTTTAAAAAAAAAAAAAAAAAAAAAAAAAGAGAGAGAGAGACTTGAAAAATGTTAGCTACCGCTTGAATGGACTTTCCCCTTTATTCTCATTTCTTGAGCACTTATGCTGCAGAAGGGCCAAACAGAACTTCTTTGTCTAAGGCAGATTTTAAAATGTGTTTTTACATCTTCAGAAAGGTAACATGGGAAGCGGAGAGAAAAAAGTCAAAGATTTATTTTATTTTTTACCTCAGAAGGACAGAAGGTTAACTATTAGCTTTTAACAACGAACAGCAAGCAAGAACTGGTAAACCACCAGTAAAAAAATCCACGAAACAACAAAGGATTCCAAACCAATAAAATTTATTGTAATCTGTCTTAGCGCCTCGGCCATTACAGCCTTCAACGAGTACAAATTTAATAAAGACACATTCCCATATATATACATTAAGTAATCATTTAATTAAATGCAATCAAATACACAATAAAAACTAATTAACATAAAATTTAAAGTAAACTTCTCCAGTTAACTTCTCTATTCAAACCCATCGGTGACAATGCATTAAATTTCAATATAAATACAGTTTCTTTGTAGAGCAAAATACTTCTTAATACTTGTTCTAAAATAGTGGCTTGCAATAAATTAGCATTTCCCTTATGTTTTTCTATGAAATGGGATGCTAAAGGACTTTCCAAAATTCCCCTCTTAATATTACGAATATGTTCCTGCAACCTTATTCTAAATTTCCTTTTAGTTTCCCCAATATATAAAGATTACTAACTCAGAGGCAGGAGGTTAATAGAAGAGCCAGCATCATCATGACCAGACTTTAAATTATATTTAGTAACATGGGAAACAGAGAGAAAAAAGCCAAAGATTTATTTTATTTTTTTTTTTACCTCAGAAGGACAGAAGGTTAACTATTAGCTTTTGCATGCTTTCGATGGATAAAATTAAAAACTTTAACAAATGAGCTCGACAGTTTAAAATCTTGAAAATAGCAAGAGAAAACATTCTCTTTGCCAACTTGTCAAAAGTTTTCCCATCCTAATCAGATGTTATCGGGTTAGTAGCAGAAGTCTGTTTAGCAGAAGCAGTTATAGACATAGAAAATATTGCTGGACTTGCTTTAGAGTAGAAAAATGTATACGGTAACCTGTATAACCTGCCAGACTTCCTGGGTGCAGAAGGCTGAATCTCAAGCAAACTAGAAAAAACATTCTCTAAAGCAGGCAAAACAAGAGGAACAGGTGCAAATTCTGGCATATCTTACTAGAACAATTCATAATATATTTTTTATGCAATGGGGATTTCATTCTGTTCCAACTGAAAAGCCTCTTTTATCCATGATAAAGTCTTAGGAAATCTGAATCCCTACTCTTCTCAGCATCAGAATACTCAGAGTGAGATAATCCTGAAGTACACTCATTCCCCTGCAAGGTCTGCTCTTCTGACTGAAAAATCAAGCCAGAAAGACAGGAAACTCTTTTTTTTAATTCTTTCCTGAAAAAGTAGTAGGCAAGGAAATGGTAGAAATTAGCTCCTTAGCAAATCTAGTAAAACTTTCCTGTCCACAGGAACAGAATGAGAAGAAGGCGAGAAGTTCTCACTATATTTACTTTTCCTGGAAAAAGACTGACTCGAAGTAGGAACACATCCCAGATTCAGGTTCCCAAACCAGCTGAGTGAGGAGCCTTCACCTGTCATAACCCTGAGACTGACAAGAGTGGTGGTTCTCCCCTGCCTGCCAAAATACAAAAACAAAGGGAGCAGGGGGATAAAGGTGAATGGTCTAAAGAACCAATCGCAGTCACAGCAGAGTCAACCGCCAAAGGCTGAAGTGCAACAGAAGCTGCCTGACATGTAAAAACTCATAAGAAACTTCTTCATTTTGCAGATAAGGAGAGGTAAAACCATGGAAACCTGTAGCTGCTTCACAGGTAAGCCAAGGAAGAGATCTTGAAGGTGAGTAAGTCAGAAAAAGATAATGTAGAGAAAAAGAAGTTATGTACCTACCATAACGTTCCATGTTAGCTGTGTTCATCTCCCCTTCCTTCTTGTTGTTTGGGTTCGGAGCTGAACTCGGCCATCTTCTATAGCTCGAGAGCTGTTTACTGGCTCAAAGCTACCCCTTATCCCAGAATGCCCAGCATTAGCTACCCAGATCTCATTTGTGATAGTGCACACTAGACATAAGTAGAGTAGCCAGTTACCTAAAAACTGGTTGTCCAATAAACCTAAACAAGGAAAGAGTCATAAATTACCTGGTATGTGAAGTAATAAAAGATACTCAGCCAGTGAAAACAAAAGGAACTCCTTTCAATCCTCTAGGAAGGGGGAGGGACGCAAGAAGGAAGGCGAGATGAAGACAACTAACATGGAACGTTATGGTAGGTACATAAGTTCTTTATGTTAAGTTGTCCATCTCGCCTTCATTCTTGCTGTTTGGGACAGCGTCCCTAGCACCTAAAATCTTGGGTGGCTTATTGGAACAGACTCTCCAGAACAGTAGAACCAAAGGAAGCTCTGCTCTGGGAGACCACATCCACCTTGTAATGAGAGATAAAAGTATGAGGGTTTGCCCAAGTGGCAGCTGCACAGATTGAGTCTATGGGCAACCTAGACTGAAAGGCTACAGAGGTGGCTAATGCTCTAGTAGAATGACCTTTTGGTTTAGCTGGTAGCTCTTTATTTCGTAACTGATAAATAAAGGCAATAGTATCAGATAACCATCTGGATAAGGTCACCTTAGAAACTGGAAGGCCTTGTTTGTTCAAAGCATAAGAAAGAAATAACTGGTCTGACTTTCTTAGTTCCTTAGTTCTATGGAGGTAAAAACGCAATTGTCTGTGCACATCCAGTTGGTGGAGCTTGTATTCTACCTTTTTGTTGCGATTGGGAAAGAAAACTGGGAGATCTATGGATTGATTTAAATTGTTCTCTGAGCGGACTTTAGGAATAAAGGATGGATTGGTCCTCAGAGAAACTCTGTCCTTGTGAAACACCAGGTAAGGAGGACGAACACATAGTGCTTGAAGTTCTGAGACATGTCCAGCTAAAGTGATAGCAACCAGAAAAAGTGTCTTCCAAGAAAGAAATTTTAAGGAACATGATGCTGCCGAATCAAAGAGGCAAAATTAAGGAAGCTAAAACTAAATTGAGATCCCAAGGAGGAGGAGGATCTCTAGCTGGGGGTCTAAGAAGAGATGTTCCTCTCATAAAGGCCTTGCAGAACTTATGAGACTTATGAGACATTATGCTGGAATTGAACATACCGATATGAAAATTAGAAATGGCAGCTAGCTGTACTCTAATGGTAGCGGAAGCCACACCAGACTGAAAAAGTTGTGCTAGAAATTCAAGAATTTCATGGACTGGAGCTGAGAAAGGATCCAAATTTCTAGATTCTGCCCAGTAAGAAAACCGTTTCCATTTACTAGCATACATTATCCTCGTAGTAGACTTATGTGAGGAAACAATAATATCACGGACTGCTGGGTTGATACTGGAAAGCCTGGCTAAGGTTGGAAGTGGAGTAACCAAGCTTTGAGCTGGAGAGTTTGAAGGGATTGGTGCAACCCGCCTGATTGATGAATCAGAAGATCTGGAACCGGGTCCAGAATCAATGGTTGATCCAGAAGGTGGAGGTGCAGGAACAGAAACCATATCTGTCGAGGCCAGTATGGGGCAATGAGGATCATTTTGCAACCCAACGATTTTGCTTTTTGTATGAGTCTTGGTATTAGGGGAAAAGGGGGAAAAGCGTAAAGGAGTCCCTGAGGCCAATCGTGGACTAGAGCATCTCTGGGTATATGACCTAAGTAGCTGCTGCATTTGTTTTTGAGAGGAGTGGCAAATAGATCGCAGCAAGGCTGTCCCCATTTGCGGAAGATAAGATCCACAAGTTCCTGATTCAGAGATCACTCCTGATGCATGAGAATAGCTCTGCTGAGCCTGTCCGCTATGACGTTGGATTTCCCAGGGATGCACTGCTATCAGAAAACGTTGGGAGGAAATCGCCCATTGCCACAGTCTGAGTGCTTCTCAACACAAGGGGTAAGACCTGGTCCCGCCCTGTTTGATGATGTACCACACCACTGACATGTTGTCCGTTTGGATTGCAATGGTCCCGGAAGGAAGAGAGTCTTGAAGGGCTTGCAACACTAGGAGCACCGCTCTCATTTCTAGGACATTGATATGCAGATGGTACTCGCGAGGTTGCCAAATGCCTTGGACTGTCCTGCCCAGATAATGCCACCCCCCCACCCTATCAGGGAGGCATCCATGGTCATTGTGGCTACCGGAGGGGGTTTTTGAAAGGTCTGCCCTGAATCACTAGTGGAGAGACCATCCACCAAGAAAGGTGCCTTTTGCATGTTTCTGTGATCAGGATCATGTGAGACATGGGTAGCTCCTGGAAAGACCACTGCGTGAAAAGAAGCCACTGAAGGATTCTCATGTGGAAACTTGCTAATGGGACAAGAAGAATGGCAGCTGCCATGGAGCCTAGAGCTTGAAGGACATATCTGACTTGAATCCTTTTGCTCTGCATTAGAATTAACACTTGTTGACGAATAGTGGAAACTCTTTCCTGTGGTAATCTTGCAAACATTTCTTTTGTGTTTAATTCTGCTCCTATGTATGTGACAGACTGACAGGGCAACAAGGCAGATTTTTCAAAATTTACTGTAATGCCTAGTTGAGTGCATGATGTGATTGTATAATCCCGTGCCTCTAAGAGTTGATGCCTGGTGGCAGCAGTCAGGAGCCAGTCGTCTAGATAGGGAAACACCTGGAATCCTTGACGCCTCAGGTGAACCGTGACTACTGCCATACACTTGGTGAGCACCCTGGGGGCTGGGGTGAGACCAAAGGGCAGAGCTCTGAACTGGTAATGACTGGTCCCTACCCAGAAGGGAAGAAATCTCCTGGAGCATCTGTCCATCTTGATATGGTAGTACGCGTACTGAAGATCTATCGAGCACATCCAATTGTCCTGACCCAGAAAAGGGAAAATGGACTGCAGTGTCACCATCCAGAACTTTTCTTTTTGTACAGATTTGTTCAATCTGCTGAGATCCAATATTGGTCTCCAGTCCCCTGTCTTTTTTGGTACTAAAAAGAATCTTGAGTAAGTTCCAGATTCTAGTTGGTCTGCGGGGCTTCTTGAATGGCTCTTTTTTCTAGCAGTCTTGAAACTTCTGTGACTGCTTCATCCCTTATATTGGGTGGGACATCTGGGATGGACTTTTTTGATTCTATGGGGGATTGATGGAAGGGAATTTTGTAACCTCCGGATATAACGGATAGTACTCATCTGTCTCGTTATATTTTGCCAGGCTTTTGGGTACAGCGAAAGTCTTCCCCCGACTGCCTCCAGAGGTGAGCAGTCGGGCAACCCTTCAGGGATGCTGGAAGGGCTTGGCAGAGAAGGTTTCTCTGTCACCCTGGTTTTGTGGTCCCCCTCTGCCATGAGGGCGACGTCTGTTATTGTTGTTTCCCCCTCTGCCCCTGGGGGAAATATCACCACGTGTGTCAGGCAAGGGTCCCTGGGATTTTCGGAACTACATCTTTCCACTCTTCTGGCCCTTGGGATAAGGTCTGGAAGGGATGGAAAAATGGATTCCCATGGCAGAGAGCGTCTTGTCTTCCTGCTCACACCTGGTCAATGTGTCTTTCACCTGAGGCCCAAAGAGAAAAGAGCCATCAAAGGGAGTATTGGTGAAGGACGCTCAAAAGGGTTCCACAAACTGACACAGCCGCATCCAAGCATGTCTCCTGTCCCTGTCACACCTGTCCCTGCGGCTCTGCTCACTCCATTATCTGCATAGGAAATCAGCCTCATGGAGGAGTTGACTATGGAATTAAGAGTCGCAAGCTGAGAAGCTAATTTGGCTGGTACTCCCTCAGCTGTAGGATCTTGAAGGGAATCTCCAAGCTCTTTCAGGAGATTCCTTTGAAGATGTGTAAAATGGCATAAATAGTTCAGGGACCTCATTGAAAAGGTCGCTGAAGCAAACATTCGCTTTCCATATCTGTCCATCATCCGAGACTCTTTGTTTGGAGGATGAACAGATGAAGAGGTTTCTGCTAACTCTTTCTTGGTGGCTGCTGCTACCACCATGGCAAGAAACGGGCACACCTTTGGAGAGGAATTGTTTGTCCTGAGGGGCTGTAATAAATTTGTTTGGTCTCCTCGGAGTAGGTTCCACAGAATCTGGAGCTGACCAAGCCTTTCGAGCCACTACAGACATGAGTGGATCGAAAGGAGGCGATACCCAGGAGGTGGAAGGTCGGGAACCGAATGCGTCCAGGTATACAGACTCATCCTCGGTAGGGGCTAGGGAAGTCCAGTCTCCCCTCTGTCTAAGCATTTCAAGGATGTCCGAAAAGGAAACATCTTCAGAGGGGGACCTTGGGACCCTTCCGATTCATCCATGTCTGTATCTGCAGTGACAGACTCAGGGGAGTCTATGTGCTTCCTTCTTGCACTTCTTCTTCCGGACAGGCTCTTCCGAGTGATCAGGGGAGGCTTCGGAAGAAGAAGGATCACCCAATGGGGTGTCCTGGGGCATAGGTTCCCTATGCTTGGGGTCTGGAGGAGGAGTAGAGGTTGGAACAGACACCACGAGGGGTGCAGCCGATGGAGCTAGCAATAGAGCTGTTTCGGGGGACAGCACACTCCGCATGACCTCAAAGGCGTCCCGACCTCTAGGCAGAAAAAGCTTCGGCTCCGAAGAGACAGGAGTCCTTCTCCGCGTCGAGGGTGACTGCTCCGAGGCCGATGTTGGAGCCGAGCTCACCTGCGCCAAAGCTCCGAGTGGGAGAACGGGGTCTGACAGGGATCCGATGCCACTCTCCCCCTCGGAGCCGACGAGAGCGCCCCGGCACCCAGATCCCTCGATAGAAGGTACAATTGAGGTAATCGGAGCCGACGTCGGAACTGAAGGAGAGATGATGATCGGCGCCGGCGGTACTACTACCTGCAGATCAATGGTCTCTGGCTCCGAGCTAAATGTAGTCAGAGGAGGAACGGAAACAGAGGCAGTTGGTGCCGATACCTGCTGAGGTGGGCTGGACAGTAATTTTGCCAGGGCCTGTGACTAAAGCAACCTACTTACTACTCTCTCCACATCACGATCCGATAATCTAGAGGATCGAGAGGAGTGGGAAGAATGATGGCTACGTTCACGCTGTAACAAGGGTGACTGAGGGTGCCGAGTGGATGGGCTCCAAGGACAGAGACCTCAGTCTCTTATGGCTCCAAGATGGCTCTGAAATAGCAGATGGAGCCGACGGAGGAGTTGCCTTGTGGGTGGCCAGGCGGCACCGACATACTTGGTCGGTCAAGTAAAGGAGTCGGCTCCGAAGGTGGAGCCGACGGCTTGACAGACTTAGGGGATTTCGCTGGCTGAGTACTTTTAGCCAGAGAATCCTGAGGCTTCAATAATCCCCGAAGGATTAATTTATTTTTGCACTCCTGCAGGACCCTTGGACTAAAAGCATGACATATAGAACAGGAGTCCTGCAGGTGAACAGTGCCCAAACAATATACACAACTAGTGTGCCCATCTGTCAGAGACATTTTCTGACAGCATGAGTCACACTTTTTGAAGCCAGATACCTTGATATCTTTAGACATTTTGCTAACAATAAACTAAAGAACCACAATAACAATAAGAAAAAAAGTTATAATAATTATTACAACTTAAATGGCTAACCTAATAGAGGGGGAGGAGAACTCTTAAACAAGTTCAAGGGAAAAGAGACCTGCGGAAAGGAGCGACGGCCAACAAAGCACATACACACACAATATAAGGTGATAAAGGGTATAAGTACTAAGAGACTAAGGTTAATAACACTTTTACAATTAAAATTTTACAATAATAGCAAAAATATGTAATACAAAAAAATACTAAGCCTGAGCCAGTAACGAAGCAACCTCGCAGCTGAAGTGGCAAACAAGATCTGGGTAGCTGACACTGGGCATTCTGGGATAAGGGGTAGCCTCGAGCCAGTAAACAGCTCTCGAGCTATAGAAGATGGCAGAGTCGGAGCTGAGGATCGGCTCTGAATCCAAACAGCAAGAACGAAGGCGAGATAGACAACTTAACATCAAGTGTTAGTGAGGTAAGTAAACCACTGACTCACCCACTAACAGAATATCAAAACCCAAATACACAGAAAGTTCACATAAGCAGTTATACACAAACTCCCTTAAAATCCCAATAAAATTCAATTTCCTAGCAAATATATTTTAGTCAGAAAAAACAAAACAAAAGTTATGTACTCACCATAACTATGCATCTGTGTTGTCCATTTTCATTCTTCCTCAACTGATGGGTCTCAGATCTGATATTGGATCTGACTCAGCTGCTTTTACCAGAGTTTCAGATCCAGCTCTTGAGCTTCTCCCTTTACCCAAAATGCTCCACTCTCCTGGCTTATCGAGTTTGCTGCCCCAGCGGTGACATGTACCTGGCATTGTACTACAAAAGGATACAAAATAAAGTGATACAGAAATGCTGGTGCTCAAAGCAGGGAACAGGTGAGTTCCCAAAATGACAGCCCTTAGGCCTCACTAGGATACAAGGAAGGGGGTTGGAGGGTGGGGAGTTGAAGAATGAAAATGGAAACCACAGATATGTATTGTTATGGTGAGTACATAACTTTTGTATCTCACGTTATTTTCCTTCATTCTGGGAAAGTCCTCAGCTAGATGAATATTGGGTGGTCCTCTTGGAAGGATATTCTGGAGTACAGCAGAACCAAATACTGCCCTTTTTCTGGATAGTAATTCTAATTTACAATAAGCCATAAAAGTATGAGCAGTGGACCAAGTGACAGCTGCACAAATATCATCTATGGCCACTGTTGACCATAAGGTTAAAGATGTGGCTACTAATCTCGTGGAATGTGCTTTGAGGGGCTTGGGTAAAGCTAAACTGCTTTATTTCTAGACAAAGGATGCACAATCTGTTAATCATTTGGCTAAAGACACTTTAGAAACTGCTTTACCCAATTTGTTCTTGGAAAAAGAGACAATTGATCAGATTTTCTGAGATCCTCAATTGTGTGTAAATAAAACCTCAGTTGCCTATGTATGATCAGAAGATGCAGCATATATTTACCTTTGCTTGAGAAATTAGAAAAGAACAAAGGTAAATTGATGACCTGATTTAAGTTGGATGCGGTAGATAACTAGGGTAGAAAGGATGGGTTTGTGCATAAAAAGCCTATCTTTATGAAAGACCAAGTATGGAGGTCATGCTGAAAGGGCTTTCAGTTCAGATTCTCATCTAGCAGAGGTAATAGTGACCAGAAAGATTGTTTGCCAGGATAAAAACTTAAGATCAATCTTAGCGGAAGTTTCAAAGGGAGGTTGGGTTAGAGCCTGTAAGAAAATAGTCAAATCACATGGAGGAGATGGATCTTTAACTGGGGGCTTGATCATCTTTAAAGTAGGCCTTGCATAAACTCGAGGAAGCCAGGGAAAGGTGATTCTCTCCTGAATGAACATTTCAAATGGCCACTAGTTGAACTTTGATAGTAGAGTAGAGTAGCTTGCCCTGTTGTTAAAAATGGAGGTAAAAAGATCAAGAACGGCTGACACTGGGCCAGAATGATAATTCAACTATCTCTGAAGGGCCCAGACTAAAAAAAAATCTTCTCCTAGTGGAAAGCTTCTGAGAGGATAAAAGAATCTGTTGAACTGGGGAAGAAAGCCTGGACTGTCTAGCCATTGCTGGAACTGGAGAAACCATGTGGTTAACTTGAGGCTCTTCATGTCTGGATGTCGTATCTCTATCAGGTGAGATAGAAGGTCTGGATGTGTATCCAGTATCCAAGGAGGTAAGGCTACAGGAAGGGAAAACGGACTTACTGGGCCCAAAAGGGTGCAGTGAAAATGGTTGTGCTCTTCCCCCTTCTGCTTTCTAGAGAAGTTTGGGTATTAATGGTAACAAAAGATAAGTGCAAAGGACACCCAAGGGCCAATCATGAACTGCAGCATCTCTCAGTGACTCCCCCACTGCAGGGACCTGGCAAAGAACCTGCTGCACTTGTTGTTGAGAAGCAAAAAGGCTGCAGCAAGGTTGACCCCATTGACAAAAAATTTCTGCCACTGTTCGATTGAGAAACCATTCATGAGGCATCAATATGTACCTGCTTAGTCTGTCTACAAGCATATTGGTTTTCCCTGGTATGTGTGTTGCCAAAAGAAAGCGAACGGAAGAAATTGCCCATTGCCACACTCTCATTGCTTCTCGACATAATGAGTAAGATCTGGTCCCCCCATTTGTTGATATACCACACTACCAACATGTTGTTGGTGTGTATCGCAATCATCCCAGAAGGTAGAACATCTTGAAGGGCTTGCAACACTAGTAGGACAGCTCTCATCTCTAGGACACTGGTTTATAGATTGGCCTCTTCTGGGGACCACACACCTTGGGACTGCCCTTCGCAAGAAATGCTCAATTTGAGAGACATCTGTGGTGACTGTGGCTACTAGGTGAAGTAGAACAAAGGGATAACATTCAGATACTTCTTCTGAATGAATCCACCAAGGAAGGTAATTCCTTGCAACCTCTGGAAATCTTGACTGTGCCCCTCACAGGATGTAGAAGTATAGACCACTGTACCGAAAGACTCCATTAAAGGACACGCATATGATATTTGGCTAATGGGACTAGAGATATTGCAGCTGCCATAGATCCTAAAACTTGGAGGACTAGTCTTGCTGTTGGATGGGAAAGAGAGATCACCTTCATAACCGCCGGAGACCTGAGGGTGCAAACTCTTGTTATAGGAAGCAAAGCTATGTGGTTGGTCTTGTTTAAAAGAGCACCTATGAACTCCAGGGTCTGTGCAGGGCTAAGCTGTAATTTGGTGTAGTTGACTGTGATGCCCAAAAAGTGACATAAGTGAAACAAGTAATTGCTCGTTTGAATCATTAGATGTCTGTATTGGCCAGTCAGGAGCCAGTCATTTAGATACAGAAACACACAGAATCCCAGCAGTCTCAGGTGAGCAGCTAACACCACCATGCACAACACCCTGGGGCTGTGGTGAGACAAAAGGCAGTGCTCTGAACTAATGCCTGGCTTCTAGCTGGAAGAGCTTGTTTCTTCTTGAGCAACTGTTCATTTTGATATGATAGCAGGCATCTTAAAGATCTATCAAGCATATCCAGTCACCCTTTCATAGAAGAGGTAAAATGGACTGAACCATGGCCATCTGGAACTTTGAGTATTTTACGTATTAGCTGAGTCTGCTGAGATCCAGAATTGGTCTCAAGCCCCCTGTCTTCTTTGGAACTAAAAGGAACCTTGAGTAAGTTCTGGATCCTTGTTGGTCTGGCGAGACTTTCTGGATGACTCTTTTTCTAGCAGCTTCCCTATTTCCACGGCTGCAACTTCCCTCTGATTGGGTGGAACATTGGGGATCTTTTTCATCTTTGTTGGTGGCATTTGAGAAAATGGTATGAAATAGCCTCTAGATATGATTTTCTGCATCCACATGTTTTTTGTGATGGATGCTCAGGCTTCTGGGTACAGAGATAAGCCCCCCTGACTACCTCCAGAGTGCAAAAAAATCCTTCAGAAGTGCTGGCAAAGTCTGTAAGAGAAGGTATCTCTGAAGCCCTGGTTCAGAGGGCCAAGTCTGCCATAAAGGAAACGTCTTCCATTAGAGTTCCCCCCTTCTGCCCTGAGAGGAGCTATCTTCTCATGACTCCTGGAAAGGCCCTTGGGACTTGCGGAACCACATCCTTCAATTATCTCACTGATTCCTGGAAAAAGATTTTTGAGGAGTAGAAAAATGAATCTCAGTGACAGAGTCTTTCCATCTTGTTCACTTCTGGAGTTTCTTTAACTCTGGTGCGGAATAAAGACAATCCATCAAAGAAGCACTGATGAATGAAGACGTAAAGAGCTTCGCAACATCACACAAGTGCATCCAGACTTACCTTCTAACCACTATGCCTGAATCTGCAACCCTAAAGAAACCCTCAGAAGCATGAGAGATTAGCCTCATAGATGCATTAGAGATCGACTGGAGGCCAGTTGCCAACAAGCTTTCTTCTAGTCCTCCACAGACATGGTTCCTGAAAGGGATTTGGAAAGCTCCTTGATCAAACCCTTTGTAGCCAGGTGAAATGTGTCAAATAATTCAGTAACTGAAGGGCAAAGGTTGCTAAGGCATAAACATGCTTGCCAAACCTGTCCAACTTCCTTGACTCTCTATTAGGATGGTGAACAGATGAGCTCTGTTCTGCAAGATCTCTTAGTGGCCACCACCACCACCATGGCATCCACAGGAATTCCCTTGCTCAAGTGGGCCTTATCTTTCGGGGGACCTAGAAACTTGTCAGGTCTCTTAGAGATAGGTTCCATTGTATCAAGTTCCTTCTATGCTCAGTGTGAGATACTAACTCATCAGCCCACAGGGACAACTCAAGACATAGCTGGGCCCAGCCCCGAAAGTCTCCAAAAAAACTGACTCCTCTTGGGAAGGGGTATTGGAAGACCACACACCTCTCTGTTTAAGGAGTTCTAGTATCTCTCCAAAGGGGACATCATCAAGTGGCGATCTGGGGGACACTTTCCCTTCATTGAAGTCAGTGTCTTCACTGACAGATTCCTGCAGGGAATCTAAGTGCCTCCTTTTGCATATTCCTTTCCTAGGGACCTCATCAGTGGGGTGGTCTGATGAAGTACTACAAGAAGGTGGGGAATCCTGTACAAGGACTGGCAGAAGACTTGAATGGGGTGGCTGTCCTAGTGGAGTAGGCATGATAGGATCAGTGCTCAGTCAGTGGAGGGAGGGTAGGATCCAAAGACGGCAAGAATGTCCTTTCTCAAGATGAAGAGAAGGCCCACTCCACAACCTCAAATGCACATGGTCCAGGAGAAACAGCAGGCAACTGTACAGCAGCTGTAGCCTCCTGCACCGACCTCTGTAACCCAGTGGAATCCTGCCTCAAGGAGGGAGTCGGAGCTAAGCTAGCCAATGCTGAAGCACTGAGAGGCAAGGGTAGCACCAACAGCCTTGGAGTCAATCCCAACCCCCGGAGCCAGATCTAATGCCTCTGCACAAAGAGTCCTCCTACTGCAAAAAGAAGTTGGACCCAGACGACACGGGAACAATCGCAGTCAAAGAATGAGCAGTTTTTGGATCTGACAAGAACATCTTGGAAGATGTCAGATCCGAAGTCTCTGGAATCACTGGTCAGTTCGGAGAAGGAGAAATAAGATGATGTTGACATAATGGCAGGGTCATGGGTCTGATGAGAGATGGAGCAGGAATCTGAATCCCAGCCCTGAGAAACTTCCTCATCATCCTCTGCTTACTATCCACCTCTGCTTCCGACAAGCTCTCTCCCTTTTTTAATTTCTCCAAGACTTTTGGGTTTCTAATATCATGGCAGGCATGGACTCCACTCCTAAGTCACAGTATGATTAAAATTCATGAAATTAGCATAATTTCAATCTTTGACATTAGCCAAAAGTGCTCTTCACAGCACTTGCAATGTGCCCAAGACTGACTCCTGAAATTCATATGGAGTTAAATGTATTGGTAATATATCTAAATAAGACAGCAAATTATTTTTTATGAGGCCTATTGGTCCTACTACTGGAACTGTCAGGAAACTTTTTCCACATTGCCCTTGTTTCTGCCTGCAAATCCTGGTATTTTATGACTCTGTCTCTCTGTATGCAAGACACTGCAATCACTGGGTGCAGCAATTTCAATGATCAATGCTACTTTTGTCTTACTTTTCTGGACTACTATATCTGGTTTTCCCACATCTGTTTTTTGAACTGTAATGGGTGATCCCATGTGATATAAACTTAATCATTTTATATAATTCTTTTTGGCTCATACTTCAATTGTTTACCAGCTACTTCAATATTATAATGTTTGCATAATCTCCAGTGAAACAGTCTTGCTACATTATTATGGCTTTCATTATACAGGCCATCTATCATTAGTGTATCACAACCAGTAACAAAAATGTGTGACTGTTTCCAATTCTGCTTTACTAAACCTGCATTTGTCTGTTTCTCCGACATGTTCAATGGATTTTGTAAACCAACGTATATATAGTCAACAATCCTGGTCCAGCAATATTAACCTTTTGTCTTCTGGTTACAATTTACCTCTCCTTCACCATTCCTGCGTTAAATCCTGATTGACATGAGGTTGTTCATACAGTAGATTCATAAGTTCATAGGTGTGTACTAGGTTAGTGGCCTTGGAACCTTTACAAGCCTAGCACATAGAAGTGCCCTAGCATCATGCCAGCTGACGTTAGTTCCCCAGGGTGAACTTTCTATTTCCCATCCACTCTTCAAGATTTCTCTTGAAGAGGGCCAGTGAGGTGCTCTGCTTTACATGCATGGGAAGTCTATTCCAGAGCATGGGCAGTCTCTGGGTTATGCACCTGTCCCTCCAGCATGTTCTGTTGATTGTGGTAATGAGGTTGAGGTCTCTGGAGCATGTGGTGCAGAGGGATTCGGATTTCTTTAGATGTAGCATTTCTAACAGAGCTGGGTCAGACATGGCTTTGTAAGTCAAGCAGAGATTGCCTCTTAGCAGATGATATGAGACAGAGAATAGTTGGAGTTTTTTTGAGTCTGTGTTTAAGGCATAGGATCTTCTTTGTGAGGTATTTTTGTGGCCTTTCCAGCTGTTACAGGTGTCAAGTGAAGTACATGCCAAATGGGGAATTATACTTGATGATTGGCCTAATGAGGGAAGAGTAGAGAGAGATGATGACCTCTTTCTTCCTGGATGCAAAACCCTTGGTAATGAGATGTGCCACATAGAAGGACTTTCTGACCACAGTGGCAATGTGGTGGTCGAAGGAGAGGTTGCTGTCAACCTTAGTCCCCAGATCTCTTATAAGTGTTCATTGGGCTCCCACCGATGTGGTAATTAGTGGGAACTGTTTTTTCCCAAAGGGGATGACGACGCACTTTTTGGCATTAAGCTTAAGGCCATCATTTCAACACCAATCATTGGTCTCAGTGAGGCCTTTTCTGTAGGATGTCTACATCACTTGGGGAGTTAATAATGGCTCCCAGCTTGCAGTTGTCTGTGTACTTGGTCAGCCAGAGTCCTTCCGTGTTGGCCTGGACTTCTGAGAAGTAGATGCCAAACAGGAGGGGACCCAGGACTGATCCCTGTGGGACTCCACTCGTGACTGGTTGGCAGTCTGACTTGGAGTCCGCTACGTTCACACTGTGGGTTCTAGCTGTGAACCAATTTGCAACCCACCTAGTGATATAGGGGTTGATGCTTAGTTTGGTGAGTTTATCAATAATTCCTGAGTGGGGAATGGTGTCAAAGGCCTTGGCCAGATCGAGATAGGCTATATGAACTACCTTGTCCTCATTCACAGCTCTGGTGACTGACTCAAAGAAGTCAACCAGGTTGAGCAGGCATGATCTACCTTTCACAAAATCAAATTGCGTGGGATCTAGAGTTTGGAGATTCCCTATATCCCCTGTTAATTAGGTCCATGATGATGAGCTCCATAGCCTTACATAGCAGACTTGTTAGGCTAATGGGGCGATAATTCCCAGGGTCTGCAGTCGCTCCCCCTTTATGGACAGGGATGACTGTAGCAGTGCGCCATTCGGTAGAGACAAAGCCTGAGGTGAGGCTGTGATTGAACAGAGTGCACAGATGTGGTGCCAGTTCACTTTGTAGTTCATGTAGAACACATCCAGGGATATTGTTGCATCCCATGGAAGCTGTAATCTTGACCTTGGACAATGCAGCTTTAACCTGTGCTGCAGTAATGCTGGGTGCCTGGCATTCCTCCAGTATTGTGATTGGTCCTTTAGGGGGAGAGAGAGAGGGGTAAAGTAGGCACCGAATCTTGTTGGCAATATCTGTTGGCCCAGTATAGGAAGTACCATTGTGCAGTAACTCAGAGCAAACCTGGGTATTACAGTGGTGACTCTTGATACAACTATAGAAGGCTTTGTGGTTGTTTTTAGTGTCTGCCGCAATTCTGGCTTCATAGCTGGCTTTAGAGGTTTTGATGAGGGATCTCAACTTTTTGTTGAGGCTAATAAGGGAGTTTTTCCAGTCTTGGGACTTCACCTTTTTCTGCAACAGTTTCTTCCTTCTGTTGTAGAGTTTAGTAATGGCAGGGGACCCACCAGATTGGCTTCCATTTTTTGGAGGAGAGCGTCTTGGTTCTGCTGGGTATGGCTAGTTCCAAGCATTTATGTACATATTTGTACAGTGCACTGGTTTATGATTTGGAAACCATGCATCTATTTTCCATTGACATGGGTGCTGTGAAGTTAGCCACCTCTGTTTTTTATGAGCCCAAAGTCAGCTTTGGGGAAGTTTTTTATGATGGTTACATTTGCAGGGGGTGTGGGTGAGATGTGGATTTCCATGGTAATTAGTTTGTGGTAGGATCTAACCAGGGAGGAATTGACAATTAGTGTAGAGTAACGGTTGCCCATGTTAGTAATAACCAGGTCAAGGATGTTGCTTCCTCTAGTGGGGGGTAAGAATGAGTTGGTCCAGGGCATTAGAATTGATGAATTCCAGGCAGCTTTGGGCCAGTGTGTTGGTATACAAGTAGTTTTCCCAGTTAATGGAGGGGTAGTTGAAGTCACCTAGTATGAGAGTGATGGGTTGGACCCTAATAGTTTCCAGGGTGCTTAGGAATGTAGAGTGAGAGTCTTGGGACATAGTTGGGGACCTATAGCATGCTATGACCTGAACTGCCGTCTTACCCAATGTTAGTTGTACCTGAAGTATCTCAGATGTGTTATGCTGGGCTACTAGTCTGGAGGTGTGCATACCCTTTATGAATATGGCACCACCTTTGGAGCTTCGGTCCATGTTCTGAGGCCGAAAGGTGTGGAATGAGTTATAGCCTGGTAGCGTAGGGGTGCTTTCTGCTGCTTTAAACCAGGTCTCCATTGCAACACAAATGTCAATGTTCTCCATTTTGCGGACTGCTTCGAGCAAGTGCATCTTGAGATTTAGACTTCTAGCATTGATCAGCATGACGCCTCAGATTAAATTTATTTATAGTTGTTACAATGGTAATTTGGTCTTTGGAACATCACCTAAAAAAGGCACTATAGGGGTAGCAAGAGCCTTAGCCAGTATCCAGAAACTCCAGGGTGACAAATGCAGGCCATATCTGGCAAAGCATCGAGGTTCATCTATCATGTCATCCCAAGGAGACAGATACTGGATCCCCTTAGAATGACACCAGAAACATAGCCAACTGCTGAAGTCAATCATTTTCTGCTGGTACTGCAATATCATTCTGGGTGATGGTAGGATGCTGCTCAGGGCGAGGGTCATACATGTCTGGGCTACATAATCCAAGACCTCCTCCATTTCTCTTTTCATGTAGTCCAGGGAGGTGCGTCTCAGGTCATTCACACCCACATGGACAGTGACAGAGTCATACTTGTACTTGTTGTTGAGTGACCTGAGTGTGTGTGTTATGTGTGTGATTCTGGCACCTGATAGCTGACCGTTACCTTCTCCTTATTCAACCTAGTGAGTGGGACATCAGTGTGCCTCACTATCAAGTCACCAATGATTAGTGTATTGGGCAAGCTGTTTTGCCTTAGGGGCTACGGTTGAGGGGCACACTGTGTAGGTGGGCTATGTGTCTTGTGGTTTGTGCTGTGTTGTGGTGGTCGAGTGCATTTTTGCCTTGGAGGTCTCTGCTGTTTGGGTAGATTTCTATTGAGAGCGTCCATGAAGGTGGGTGTATGGTTTGTGTTTTTATGTGAGAGCTGTGATGGCGGGTGTTCTGGAGGGCTATGTGTTGCATGTGGTATGGTGCAGGTGTTGACCTTCTCCTCTTGACCAGCTATCCTGGTCTTGGCTTGAGAGTGCATGGCTTCCAGTTTGGATATATAAGTGCATCTCTCACAAGTCTGAGTGTTGGGAGGTAAGAGGAACGGGTTTGTCTGTGTACATGAGGCAGTTACTACACTGCCTCAGAATGCCCAAGTTCACCAGGTTAATAGGAGAAAGCACAGGGAACTGACCTTTAGACACGCCAGAAGGGATGGTCATTATTACTATATGTACTGGAGCTATTTCCTTATATATTCCTTTTACAGGAAAAAATGTCATTCAAGGTGTCTGTGTCTGCACACAGCAATCCTAAAACACTTGACAGGAAACTAATACGCAGACCCAGAAAATTTAAGGATGAAGTATTTAGGCAGATTTTCTGAAGTTAGAATAAATCAAGCAGTACTTACTGAAAAATAAAGAATTAGCTTGTCAAGAATAATGAAAAGAGGGGAGTTGCATGAATGGCTACTGCCTGGCTACTACTAATGCTGGTCTCAGCACAGCTTCACTCTGTAGGGATACAATACTCCTTTGCTTCTTCTCTCACCAGAAGCAAAATGTTAGCACCAATCCCAAGAAGAGAAGCAGGCCACGGCCTGTTTGGTGAGCCAGTCTTGTCCCAGATGATGCAAGAGTCTGCAGGCTTGTAGCCTTTTTCTGGTAGATGCCTCGAATAGCAACCAGACCAATCAGGTACGTTAAGCACAAACAGTCACTCTCCAAAAAGAAAGAGTCAGGAATCAATGCACTCTACTCCTACTCTCACCAGGATCAGAATATAAGCACAGATTCCAAATTGTCACCTATAAAGCAGTTATTAAGCTTTCTGGTGATCAGCAGTCTCCAGAAAATAATGTAACTGCACCCCTTCTCTCACCAGGAGAAAACAGAAGCACTAATCCCAAGATGACTACTTAGAGGCAGAATGTGGGCTCTCCAATAACTGGTGGTCTTGCAATAGATGCTTAAAGGTAAGATGAAAAAATGGTTTATCCTAAACACTGTAGTGTGCACTAGAGGAGTTAGATGTGAAAGTAGGTAACTTAAGTTTTACCTGTCTAAAAAGTTAAGTTTTAGTGGACAGTCACTATTTTTAAAACAGCAAGATAGATTGAAAGGGGGTGGTCACTTTTGTATTCTGGTACTATGGAATACAGTAGGATGGCCAATAAATTTAAATAGTTGAAGGGGGGTGATTTCATAAAATGATAACTCTGTGCTTACTCACACCAGTCAGTAAAAGCAGAGGGATAATGAGATATATGGTCAAATTAACATAAGGGGCAGGCCTTCTGTAACTGCAACTATATTTATGCATTTCCACATTTTCTTGCCTTCTCATCTAATCCTTCGCCTTATATTTTTTCTTTTGTTTTTTGGCACATTCACTTAGTGCCTGATTTTTATCTACTTCTGGTTTGATTTCCATTCCCGCTTGACACAGATATGCTTCTGCTAAACTTAGACTTGTAATCAGTTTAGAGGAGACCCATACCTCTTTCAGAACGGGGAATATATAAATCTTGGTATACATCAATTTTTTATAAATCATTTGATAAGCATGAAGCATTTTTCTTGCTTTAATGTCCAACTGATCCATTATGTTTTGGGACTAGTCAACCATGCTAAAACTGTAAGTTAGAACAGGAAGAGCAAATTGGTTTATAGCTTGGACTTTGTTCCTAAATGTTAGAGCTGTTTTCAGTATTAATTTTAGTTTTATAACATATTCCTTACTAATTTTTATTCACATTTATGTTTTATTGTTGATCATTCATCAATTCCCAAATATTTACATATTCCCTCTTGCTCAAGTTCTTTTATATCACATTCTTGCCCCAGACTGATATTTTCTTGGTGCTGCAGCTTTCCTGCTTTAAAAGTTGTTTTTGCACAATTATCAAGACAAAGTTACATTCTTATATCATCTGAGAAAGTTTTGACTACTTGCAGTTGTGCTTTCAGCTCCTCATCTGATGGAATGTACAGCTTTAAATCTCCCACAAAGACAAGATGACATGTCTTTACATTTTGTTGTTTTCTGGGAGCCAAATTGTAGCCATGGCCTGTTCTATTAAGTAGACAGCTTAATGGGTTAAGGGCAAGCCAAAAGAGCAGTGGTGACAAAGAATCCCTCGGGTAATTATTTATCCTTTACCATGATTTAGTTGCAAAGTGGTTTGCCACTGTTTCGTGATCAGTGTAATGTAATCAATAAATGTAAGGTATTTATTTATTTATTTGCATTTGTTGACCAGGATAGTCCACTGGGCCAAGTCGGCCCGTTTTCAGTGGAGGCCCGGGGAGAGAAGCTCCACAAGAATAGTTACATTGCATTGCATTATATTTACATTGAATTACATTTACATATATGTAGGATTACATTACTATTAATAGAACAATATTCATTCTAATGTATTAGGTAACATTAGTAGAACAGGAAATCTTATTAATCATATTTAAATCAGAACTCACAGAGAAAAGTTCGTTAGGTATTCATGTAAACAAAAAATATAAAGAGGAGGGTAGGAACAAAAATGAAGGAGGTAGTTTAGGTAGGAGCATGAGAGGGACATTCCCATTTGGAGGATAGATGTGAGAAGAGATGAGTTTTGAAGTTATTATGGTTAGGTAAATTGCGTAGATGAGGGGGGAGAGAGTTCCAAAGTTTGGCTATTGTGCAGGATAGTAGTAGTTGGCCTGGGGGATAAGAGGGTTTATGTACTTGAAAGCAGATTTTGGTTCTCAGATCTTAGGGAGCGGGATATATTATACATTTATAAGCACTCTTTATCCATGAATGTGGGATGCTGTCAAATGCTTTTTATAGTCTATCCATGCCACACTCAAATTCTTCCCCTTTTTACAATTCTCCATTATGACTTTATTTAACAACAAATGATCCTTTGTTCCATATGACTTTTGTTTGTTACCATTTTGTTCTATTGCCATAATTGAGTTTTCTTTAAATGACTATAAACTCTGTCTGCATCAATTCCAGTGTATAGTTTATACATTGTTGAAAGACAAGCTATTGGTCTAAAGCTTTTTGGATATCTTGTAGGTTCACTCTTAAGGAGGTGTATCGTTTTCCATTTGTTAACCAGGCTGGCATATGTTCAGGGTGTGCATAGTTCTTACTCACTGCTAAACCTTCATGTAAAGATGTTAATACTTTTAGTCAGAAGTTAGGTACTGCCTGGAGTTTCCAATTAGCAGATTTTCTTTTTTTATTTCAATTTCTATGGTCATTACTTCATCCCATTTCATATCTTGTACATCTGAACTTCTTATTCTTTTACTTTTTCTATCCATTCAGCATCTTTGTTATGTTCCACTAACTCTTCGTACATATTTCTCCAAAATATGTCTATTTTGTCTTTTTTTTTTTGGTGGCATTTCTATTCCTTTTGCCTTGTTTCCCAATTCTATATAAACTTTTTGGGTCCTCAATAAACTGCTAATTCTGCACTTTTCCTTTATATTTATCTACATATCTTCGACATTTTTTCTGCCTGTGCTAATATCTTTAGTTTATTATTTGCAATAGTGTATGATAGAGCTGATCCTGGTCTGTTCTGTTGCTTTTATTGTGCCCATCTTTTTGAGTATTTTTGTTGATCTGTTCCCCTTTCTGTACTCTTAACAGCAACACTTATTGTCTTAATTGCTTTATAGTTTTCTATAGTCGATACTTCCATGATACCATTTGATTTCTCTCCTTCCTTTCCCTTACTGCCCTGTGTTTTGTGCTAAGAATTTATCTGTTATTAAGCTTCACAGTAATATATCCTATTTAGTTCTGTTACATCACATGAATTTCTATGAACAGTCTTGATTTCTGTGTTCGTTTTATCAAACGTTTAACATTTTGGGTCTTACTGACTTTGTATAGTCTTTCTTTCATTGATCTTAATATGTCTATTCATCTCTATTAAATCAAGCAAGTCTTCCCTTAGATCATTTTCTTCTAAACTAAGGGCACATTCTGTGTTCTCCATTTCCTGTGGGCATTCTACAGAAAGTTCTAGAAAATCTTCCTATGCCATATGCACTTCAACTTCACCCTGTGTCATCTGTTGTTCTTTCATATGGGAACTGTCTGGCCTATCACTCCACAACACTGACTGCATCAGAGTTGCCACGGTTTCCTGTTCCTTCCCTAGTTGTGCAACTCCAACTGAATTTTTGTACTAGTTTTCTACTGAAGGCTATCTTCATATGACAACTTATCAGACGCTTCCCATTCCACTGGTTTCTCCTTATTCATCATTCTACCACACTGTGATGTTATCAAAGTTAGATTTTCTACACTAAATTCTTCACTTCACAGGTAATCCATGACTTCAGATTCTATTTCTTTAACTTCTCCATTATTAATCCTTTTTTCTACTTCCCCTCTTTGTTGTATTATTTTTTGTATTGTAAAATTTTCCATATCTGGAAGTCTTTGCCTGTATTTTCCCCAAGTATCGTTGGTATTGCTTTTTTGCATTGATGAGTTTTGCTTTCTGCTTTGCATAAATTGCACCATATTAAGCTACTTCTATAAACATGGAATGAAGAAAAGGAAACTTCTAGTTTTTTTTAATTTTTTTAAGTGTAGAAAGAGAGAGAAAATACTAGCAATGGTAAACGAGCGATACCCTAAAAGCAAGTAAGTAAAAGGAAGGGTACCCACAATGGTACGAAAATAATACCCCAAATGGGTAGAAAGGCCTAGCAGGGCACAGAAAAATAAAAGGAGAAAATGTGAAGCAAGAAAAAGACAAGTATATACAATGTTAAATTAATGAAAGAGAAGGAAGCAACCAACTGTAAACATTTTTCAAAAAAAAAAAGGATATAAGGCTGTCTCTAATCCTTGAAATGCAGAATTCCGCATCTGAATGATGTAGCAGCACTTGAGATATGAGGTACATCAGGACAGTGGGGCATTATGGGTAAAGGGAGGAGCTCAAGAGCTAGATCTGTGAGTCTGTTAAAAGCATTCTAGTCAGATCTAATGTTGGAGCAGAGACCCATCAGTTGAGGAATGAATGAAAATGATAACATCAGATCATAAGTTTTCCTCAGAAAATTAATTTTAGTGAAATGTTTCCCCAATGGGAAACTTATCTGCCCAATCTTGAAGGATTGCTAGCCAGTCAATGGTACCAAAGGAGGATACTGAAGGACTGTTCTTAGGCCACAAAAAAGATCTGTATGTTTTGGCACTCTGTCTTTATATGCAGCTCTCCTGAGAGTTAGAGCATTTGGAAGGTGCCCTAAAGCTTTGAAAGCTTGGAGGTCACTGGAGGTGAGGAACCAAATAGCTTAGGCGACTGCAACAGTGATCTAAATGTTAAATATGTATGGCTGTGTGTAAGATACTTACCATAAAATAGCTTCTGAAGGAGAGATCAATATACAAGTAAATCATAAAATTTGCTTTTACCCACCTTAGATCTCTCTCTTGCTATCTAGAATTTTTCTAATTTAGTTGCAGTTTCACTGTGAGGAAGGAGCACAGGTTTCACACTCACCAGTCTACCAAAAGACAGTTTTTCCTTAGCTCTTATTAGCAAATAAAAAGTGCAAATTCTAATAAAATAGTGAAGTTTGCTAGTGTAAAGAAAATATGTCTCCTTTCTTTGCAAATATATTCCAAATGAAAGAATCTTACTCAAACGAGATAGTAGTAGTGCATTACAGAACAATGGAAATCCTTTTGTGTATATAATGCAATAAAAATTAGTAGCTAGTAAAATAGATAATTGGTTTCAGATAACAAAACACATTAATAACAAGTCAAGTCTAACACTCTGCTAAGATAGGTAGAAATCCTACCGTGGAGTAAAAGCAAGCCATTCATAACTCTATTTTAACGGCAAAAACAATATCTTTACCACAAAGTACCTTATCATAGTATAATCTAGTAAAACAAACTGCTACACAGTCTAAAAAACAAATTCTTATACAGTAACAAAAAAATAACTAAATGTAGTGACTGTAAATATGTTGTAGCAAATATCAAGCCTTTTCTTTCTTTCATAAAAAATCAGATGTGTTGATCAATATAAAACAATAAAAACAAAATAAAACAAGGTATTTTCAAAAGACCACCAAAACATAAATAATTTTGTTGTAAATAGAAAGTGGTACAGATAATTCTCCTGTCTAAAATAATGTCCCAAAATTTTACTTAAGCAACTGTAGAAAGTACTCAACATCCGGTAGATGGAGGAGGCGGGACAGAGGGAATGTTACTGTTAACAATGAATTTTCTCAAGACTTATCATGGTATCTTGCCCACAACCTAGATCTTGCCTGCAACAGTTTTCCTGTAGTAGAAATAACAAAAGGTAACAGCCTGAGACAACCATTCGGAAAATAGTTTGGTCTGACAGAGGTTGCCCTTGCTTCTTACCTTCCTTCATTTTAGATTCTGGAAAGAAGACAGAGGAGGTGGATAGATAGGCTTAAGGTAAACTTGGATACCACTTCAGGCATAAAAGGAAGATTATTCTCCAATAAATTATTGTGGAAAGTGAGATAAGGTTGAATCACCATAAAAACTTATAACTCAGATACTCGTCTTGCAGAGGTCAGGGCAATGATTAAGACTTTTTTTTTTTAAGAACATTAAGTCAGCCTGATCTGCTGGTTCAAATGACACAAGTGTTAGTTTTTCTAACACCAAAGGAGGGGCCACTGGCTTTCTGTGAGGCTCCTTATGCAGAAACCTTTTCAAAAACATTTGACATGAGACTGCATTGAAAGGGGATGATCCATGGACAGATATGCTGAAATGGCTAACAAATGAAACTTAAAAGAGGAGTAAGAAAGGCCATAGAATAGTAATTCAAACAAATACTGTAAAACAAGAGAAACACTTGCCCTTAGTGGGTGCTGGTTCTTTTGCTGGTACAAACTAAAAAACCTTTTCCATTTGCTAAAATATGATTTTCTAGTAGCAGGCTTTCTTGCCTCTATCAATACTTGATGCATGTCCTCAGAAAATGGGTCCTTAAACAGAATTAAAAACCTATCATTCAGGCAGTCAAATGCAGTAGCTTGGGATTGAGATATATTAAACACTCCTGATGTGTGAGTGAATCCAATCTGTGAGGAAGCTTGTGGTAATGGTCCCTAGCCATTTACAAAAGAAGGGAGAACCACTGTTGTGAAAGCCATAAAACAGTCACCACAGTGATCTCTGTGGGTCCTTCTAAATCTTCAGATATACCCTGGAAATCAGTGGAAAGGGTTGAAAAGCATACAGGGACATTATTGTCCAAGGAAAAGAAAGGTCATCTATCCTCCAGGCCTTCTTGTGGGGAGTCCTGGAACAGAATTTTGCCAGTTGATTGTTAAAAGAGGAGGCAAAAGGATATAATTGAGGTGTTCTCCACAGATGGATCAAATCTTGGAAGACCCCCCCCCCAATTCTCTGTCTGTGAGGGTCTGTCCTTGTCCTGCTCAGCTTGTCTGCCACAAAACTTTGCTCTGACAAGACGCAAGATACCCGTAGAGTAGGATTGTTGTGTAAAGCTATATCCCATGCTAACATAACTAGTGTGCACAAGGGCTAATATCGGATTCCTCCTTGCTTATGTTCCACATCACTGTGGTGTTGCCTGTAAATACTCAAAGAGGTCCCGGGGACCACAGATGATTCAGAGAGTTGAGAGGATTTATAAGAGCTAGCATCTCTATTATGTTGATATGTTTGGTCTGTTTCCAAACACCCTGCACATTTATACCCATTGACACTGCTCCCCAAGCAAAATCCAACGGGTCTTTTGTGAATGACTGTTGCAGAATAGAAGGGAAGAATTGGAGACCTGGATTTTGAGAAATTTGTTGTCTACTACATAATCTCCATTTTCACAAACTTCAAAATTGGAACTTGAAAAGTCAGGGCATGTTGATGCCGGGACCAAAAAGATTTTGTGTAACATTGGATTTTCCTCATGTATAGTCTTGCAAGAGCTATCATGAGAATCACAGATGTCATGAGACCCAGTATCTTGAGGAATTCCATTACTGAGGCAGAAGTCTGAGTAGAAAACCCCAGAAACAGATCTAAATACATATATATTTTTTTCGTAAGTAAAATTCTTTAGACTGAGGTATCCAGCAGGTAACATAGAAGAACAGTCCTGTGAGAAGGAGCCAGAAAGACTTCTGAATATTCTCTTGGAATCCCAAGCTATGTAGGAGATCCCTGATACTTTGAACATCACACTGTAAAGTCATCTAAATATGGACACTTAACACCCTACAGTCTTCAGTGGTTCATCACAGAAGCTACAGATGCTGAGAACACTCTTGGGGCAGTGGATAATCCAAAGGGTAAGGCAAAAGAGGATAATGAGAGTCAAACAAACAAAACCTTAAGAAACATCTGAAATCTGGATAAATAGGAATGCGATGACATGCATCTTTTAAATCTAAGGTCATTAAGTAACTGAAATGATGAAGGGGTAATACACTGTGATGTGACAGCATTTTAAAGTTGGGCAATATCATAAAGTGGTCCAGGAAGGAAAGGTCCAGAACTAGTCTCCAAGGGTTTTTTTTTCTTTTGCACCACAAATATTCTTGAATAAAATCCTTCTCTTACTAAAGGAGGAAGAACAGCTTTGATTACCCCCAGAGACAGCATGCGTTTCAAAACAGGAGTAGAGAAGAGCTTGGCCTGGTGGATGAGAAGGAATCCCCCTAAAAAGGAAGAGCCTCCCACTATCAAATGTAACCTTGGTGGATCACATTCCAAATCCCTATGTCTGAAACAATCTGATGCCAGAAAGACAAATGGAGATTCATACATTTGGGAAACTTAAGGGACGGCCAGGTTGGGTGGGGGAGAAAGGTCCCTTATATTGACATTCTGACATACTGAGACTGCCCTTTGTTCTTGGGTGGTTCCTGCTTTCTTTTTAGAACCTCGCTGCCATTGCTTTTTTAAATGTTTGCTTACCAATATTTTGCTGGAGCTAATTATTTTGCTTTTGTTAAGGTTAGAAAACAGAGTGAAGAATTCTTTGGAAAACTTAGAGAAAAAGGGATGAACAATCTAAGAGACTCCCTGAATCAGTTTTCCTCTCTCATCACACTTTTTGGTAACCTTTACAGTAGAAGATCCAAAAGCTAGATTTCTATCCAAAGGAAAATTTGAAATTTCATTCTTGATATCCTCTGGGAGGTTCTGAGACTACAGCAAGGCAAACATTCTCAAAACAGTTCCAGAGTCACAGGCACGTTTCAATGAATGAGTACTCTGTTGAAACTTTCTTCCCCACCCCCCTCATTGTGGTTTCTATTGCTTGTGTGTTGTTAACTCAAGGTTCCCTTAATTTGAACTGCTAATAGCAGCAGTCTGCATTTAAAGTGGAACAGCCTTACAAGGCTTTCTGCAGATATATAGAGCTGAGTATATTTTTCTGCATTATTCTGTATTATAGAGCTAAATTGTTGTTTAGATATCTGTTGTCTTAGTGTTCTGCAACTATACAGAGATCAGTATATATTTTTTGGGTTTTATAATTTGCACTCTAATTCCTCACATCTCTGTTGACTTTTCCCCACCGCCCCCTCCCTGTTCTGGTAGTAGTTTAAATTTGGTGGCTTTTGCAGTGCCCGCCCCACTGTAGATTTGATCTAGGACACTCCCCCGTCCCATCTCTTTACCGCATTCTACCTAATAAACCCTTTCTGCACTTGCTTTTAGTCCTTTTTAATTTAATTACATTTTTTCAAACTGTGTGTGGACTAATATTGCTACATACTCAAGTGCGCCAGCTTGCACTGCATGTGAATTGTTTTACTACTGTTTTTGCTACTTTTCTGAAAAAAAAAAAAAAAAATTGTAAGCCTGTTTCCTCTACCTTTGTTGTAATTAGTGTTCCAGATACAGATTTGCTGTATCCAGGACTATTTGTAAGCTTCTGAGCCCCCAAGCCTTTCTGTGTTGGATGGAAGCCTTCTAGCCTATCAGTGGGAGTGGTAAGCACTAGGTAACCTGTCTACCACATAAGGAGTGGTTCTGGCCCAGAATTTGTAGTTATTGGCCGTTTAGGCGGTCTTCCATCTCTCTCAACTTTCTGATTTGAAGGCCTGTATTTGCACTTGTTTCTGTCCTGTAACTCCTGGGCCCATCTCATTTGCTCACTCAAAAAAAAAATCTGCTTTTACTGTATTTGTGTTTCTTCCTACTTTATTTTGCTTTTGTGTCATCTTAAAAGTACTCAATTGTATTTATTACTGCTTGGTGTAACTCATTCTAAGCCTTTTAGTTTAAGCACTTGGGCTTCAGACCAGTTGTTTTACATTAGGAAGGTTTGTGGTCTGCACTGTGGTGGCAGGACAGGTAGCTTACATCCTTCTAAGTTGGAAACTGCTGATTGAGGGCTCAGTGTCTGTTATTCTAAAAGTGTATTAATTCTGTTTTAAGCACTTGGGCTTCAGGCCAGTTATTTTACATTAAAAGGGTTCGTGGTCTGCACTCTTGTGGGAGGAGAGGCTGGACTCCGCCCTTCTAGCTGGGAATTTCTGGTTAAAGGCTTATAGTGCCTGCATATCTAAACTGCTTCTTACTGAAATTGGTACACCTTGTTTGCTGTAGCATAGACTAGATCCAGGCCTGCTGAATCTAGCTTTGTTTGTATAACCGGAGCACTAATCCAAGCATTCTTTAAAGTATTCAACTGTATTTATTACTGCTTGGTAGTAACTTGATTAAAGTGTAGCTATCATTCTAAGTCTTTTGGATTAAGCACTTGGGCTTCAGACCAGTTGTTTTACATTAGGAAGGTTTGTGGCCTGCACTGTGATGGCAGGACAGGTAGCTTACATCCTTCTAAGTTGTGAACTGCTGATTGAGGGCTCAGTGTCTGTTATTCTAAAAGTGTATTAGTTTTGGTTTAAGCACTTGGGCTTCAGGCCAGTTATTTTACATTAAGAAGGTTCGTGGTCTGCACTCTTGTGGGAGGAGAGGCTGGACTCTGCCCTTCTGAGCTGGGAATTTCTGGTTAAAGGCTTATAGTGCCTGCATATTTGAACTGTTTCTTATTGAAATTGGTACACCTTGTTTGCTGTAGCATAGACTAGATCCAGGCCTGCTGAATCTAGCTTTATTTGTATGCTGCTTGTTTGTTTGCTTGTTATTTCCCTGAAACACTAATTCCACCTAAAACGTGGCTTTTCAGCGCTTCTGTGGATCCCTAGTGATATCTGCATTGCTTACTGTACTTATTTCCTTGTTTCACTTGAAAGAAAGTTACTGTTTGTCATTTTTGCATTTAAGTTACCTGAAACACATTGCATTTAAGTTACCTGGCACTTGCTCACTAAAGCAATTATATAAGTCAGCACTAAAATATTAAAAGCACTACACCCTCACAAACTCCCCTTGAGTACCTCGTTCCCCACTGGCCCTTTTTTTTCAATTATAAAGGAATTCCCAATACTATTCTAGCATGTCCAAAGGTCAGTTGTCAATCTCCTCTCCGGTCCAGCTGGTGAATCTCGGAATCTTGAGGCAATGTTACAACTGCCTCATGTACACAGACAACCCTCTCCTCCTCCCAACAAATTCCAACATATGTGAGAGATGCAACCATATAACCATACTGGAGGCTAAGCTCTCTTAACTCAGTACTGGCGAATCAGTCAGGAGGAGAAGGAAACCACACTCACTACAATTCCAATCTCACATAGACCTACCACGACAGCAAACCAAACACAAACACACAAAAACATACTCGGAGGCTCTAAATAAAAATCTGCCTAAGCAGCAGAGACCTCCAAAGCAGACACCCAAGCAACCGCTACCCCAAAACAAAACTCGTGCAACACATAGCTCACAAAGCCAGTGTGCCGAACAGTCACAGCCCTTAAAGCTAAACAACACACCTGATACACTTGTAATAGGTGACTCTATCGTCAGGCACACTGACGTCCCGCTCACCAGGCTGAACAAGGAGAAGGTCACGGTGAGCTGCCTGTCGGGTACTAGGATCCGCCACATAACACAAGCACTCAGGTCACTCCAAGGCAAGTACAAATATGACTCAGTTATTGTCCATGCTGGTGTGAATGACCTGAGACGTACCTCCCTGGACTACATGAAAAGAGACAGAGGAGCTCTCTGAGCATGTAGCCCAGGCCGGTATGACCCTGACCTTGAGTAGCATCTTACCCTCACCAAGAATGATGCCACAATATGAAGACAAGATGATCAATTTCAACAACTGGCTTAAGTATTGGTGTCATTCAAAGGGGATCCAATGCCTGTCAGCCTGGGATGATATGCTCGACAAGCCACGATGCTTCGCTAGGGACGGCTTGCACCTGTCACCCCTGGGCTTTCGGATATTGGCAAAGGCTCTTGCTACCCCCATAGTGCCTTTTTTAGGCAAGGCTCAAAAGACAAACCCACCTTCATAGGTATCACAAGGGATAGGAAACTAAGATTAATGCTACTCAATGCCAGAAATCTAAACCTCAACATGCATGCACTCAAAACTCTCCTTAGCATGGAGAACATCGATATCTGTGCAGTAACAGAAACCTGGTTCAAGGCTCCCGAGAGCACCCCAGCACTACCAGGTTATACCTCATACCATGCTTTTCGGCCCCAAAACTTGGACCGTACTACAAAAGGAGGGGGAGTATCAATATTTGTCAAAGATACCCACACCTCCAGGTTGGTGGCACAGCACGAAGCATCAGAGACTATCCATGTGCAACTAACAATGGGTAAAACTGCCTTCCAGTTTATAGCCTGCTACAGACCACCCTCCCAAACCCAGGAACCCCACTCGGCCTTCCTGAGAACACTGGAAAATATGAAGGTCTCTCCAAACACCATTATATTGGGCGACTTCAACTACTCAAACACAGACTGGGAGCATTACTCTAGCTCCAACACCCTAGCCCAAAGGTTCCTAGAATTTATAAACTCAAATGCTATAGAACAACTTGTTACCACTCCCACAAGAGGGGAAAACATACTGGACCTGATCATCACCAACATGGGGACTCTATGCTCCAGACCAGAAGTGTATCCCTCACTGGTAAGATCAGACCATAAACTAATCTCACTGGATATTCACATCCAGACTCCACCCCCTGCCCTGAAAACCACAGTGAAAAACTTCTCTAAAGCAAATTTCACACTCCTCAAAACCGAGATGGAATCCTTCAAAGCCCCCGGACCTGTGAAAAATATGGCCCAGACCGCAGAATCCTTTATAAACGCATTCTATGAACACCTTCAGGAATGCATGGATCATGCAATCCCAAATAAAACCAAGACCCAATCCTCCAAAGGCAGACGTCCTGTCTGGTGGAACCCAGCCATAAACAAACTATACAACAGGAGGAGGAAGCTACTACATGATAGAGCAAAATCCCAAAAAGGGAAGGCATCTCTGATCAGTATTAGCAAAAAACTACGGGCACTCATAAAATCGTCTAAGGCCAGCTTCGAGAGAAAAATTGCACAGGACACTAAGGATAATCACAAGGCTTTCTTTAGTTATGTTAGGAACCTGGGTTGGAATTCCCAGATATGCTCAGAATTAGTCCAAAATGACAAAAAATACACCAAACTCACAGACATTGTCAACATCCTAGCTGACAGGTTCAGTGCAAACTTCTTCCCCCCCTCCCCACCAAAAGAGCAAATATTTATCCCAGCAGAGTGCTGCCCCCCTGGCATCTCAGATGCTCAGGTAAGAGCTGCCCTCTCCAAAGCAAAAACACAGCATCAATGGGACCAGACAGTGTCCCGGGCTGCGTCCTACATGAACTCCAAGAAGAGCTAAACCCAAACATAAAACTACTGTTCAATCTCAGCCTTACTACAGGATATGTACCCAAAGAGTGGCGTACAGCAACAGTGGTCCCTCTCCACAAAGGTGGTGCCTCAACGGATCCTGGAAACTATCGCCCCATAAGCCTGACTAGCTTGGTCTGCAAAGCTATGGAAAGGATCTTCATGGACCTCATAAATAAAGATATTGGGGACCTACAGACACTGGATCCTACCCAGTTCGGCTTTGTTAAGGGCAGATCCTGTCTCTTAAACCTTGTTGATTTCTTTGAAACAGTCACCAAGGCCATTGACGAGGGGAAGGTGGTCCACACAGCCTACCTGGACCTCGCAAAAGCCTTCGATACAATACCCCACTCGGGCATTATAGATAAGCTCACCAGCTTAAATATAAACCCCTATGTCACTAGATGGGTTGCAAACTGGTTCAAGGACAGAACCCACATGGTTAGAATTGCTGGAGCCATGTCAGACTCCAAACCAGTTACAAGTGGCGTCCCCCAAGGCTCAGTCCTAGGACCTCTCTTGTTCGGTATATATTTCTCGGAGGTACAGGCCAACACGGAAGGACTGTGGCTGACTAAGTTCGCAGATGACTGCAAACTGGGCGCCATAATCGACTCTCCAGCCGACACAAGCATCCTCCAAAAGGGCCTCATAGAAACAGACAACTGGTGCCAGAGCCATGGCCTCAAGCTAAACGCCAAAAAGTGTATAGTTATCCCCTTTGGCAAAAACAAAGTGCCCACAAATTACCACATAGGTGGTAATCCATTAAGTACAGAAGAAGTAATTGGGGACCTGGGCACCCAAGTTGATAGCAATCTCTCATTTGACAACCACGTGGCCAAAGTGGTTAGAAAAACATTTTATATAGCCCACCTAATCATGAAGGGATTCACATCTAGATCAGGGGAGGTCATCGTGCCTCTTTACTCATCAGGCCCATAATTGAGTACAATGCCCCTTTTGGGATGTACCTTACCAGACACCTGCAGCAACTGGAAGGACCCCAAAAGTACCTCACCAAGAGGATCATAGGGCTCAAACAGATGCCATATGCTGCCCGGTTAAAGAAACTCCAGCTCTACTCAGTGGCATACCGCCTGCTCAGAGGCGATCTGTGCCTGATGTATAAAGCCATGTCCAACCCAGAATTAATGGACATGCTGCACCTCAGAAAATCCAAATCCCATCGAGCTACGCGCTTGAGAGACTTGAACCTCAGCACTAAAATAAATAGGACATGCTGGAGGGACAGATTCATAACCCAGAGGCTCCCTTCACTCTGGAATAAAATCCCAGTCCAGGTTAGGCAGAGTCCCTCAATGACTCTCAAGAGGAATCTTGATGAGTGGATGGGAGATCGTAGGTTTACCCCGGGTATCACTTCTGTGTCACTGTTAGACAGAGGCACTGTATACTAACCTCGAAAAAGGTCATAGCAAAATTAATTTAAAATGGGTGGCGAAAGCCAAACACATTCTGGCTAGGCTTATAAATGCCCTAGGGCAGATAGCCTAGTACGAACCTATGAACCTTTAATGACTTGGAAAACAGAAGAAACCAAACTACACAAAGCAGATCTCTCCTCACATGAAGAAACTGATACAAAACATTCCTTGTACTTTGAAAATTAGCCAGGAAAAACTTTAACATAAGCCTGACAACTAAGAATTCTATATTCTGAAGTTGCAGAAGCAAACACTTTTCCCCCAAATTTTTCAAAAGCCCTGCCATCCTTGTCAAAAGGAATGGGATTAGTATTAACAAAATTGCTTAGCAGCAGCCGGATTCACTAAAGCAGTAGTAACTTCTGAGTCAGGTCTGGCATTAAGGCTGAAGAACTTTATATACGTTTTAGGGCTAGTAGGCTGACTGACAGAGAAACTGCAGGTCGTGACAAAAACATCCTTCAAGGTAGACAGTACTGGATAAACAAGAGAAGGTTCTGGAAATTCCACTTGTAACAAATTATAATACTTTCTGAGAGACTGAGAAACCTCACTGTTTTCCTACTGGAAAAAAAAAATGATTCAACCTAGAAATAGTCTGAAAGAAAGAGAATCTTTCACAGATATCACACTCTCCTCAGAATCTGAATGGGAAATCTGTGGAGATGAAACTTTATCTGTCCCTTCATATTCCCCCACAGGTTCAATCTCTTAAATCTCTTCAGGGAAAGAGGAATCCCTTATTTTCTTACCAGAAACAGTTTTAAAAAAGAAGGGTCAAGAGCCTACAGTAGACCCTGAGCTCAGCATAATAAATTACTCCTGTCAAGAATAAATGAAACAGGAGAAGACATATGTTTTTATTTTTCTGTTTTTGACATGAATGTCTGAAGAAACAGACCCAAAGCTGCCAGTAACAACCTCTCCAGGGATGGCACAACATTACGGCCAAGGACAGGCACTTTCCATGCCCCTTTCCCCAGAACCAATAAAAATGGCTCTTCCTTGCCTGCTAAGGGCACTCTACAAGAGCAGCAGAGTACTTGTTTAACCCTCAGTCCATGATGGCTGTAGGGACTACACCACAGGGATCCAAAGAAAAAGCTGAGAGGTCAGAGGAACTACTCTGGCCACAGCAAAGTCATCCACCTCCAGCTGAAGCTAAATACCAGCCTGCTGTGGTGGCAAAGCCTGCTTAACATTATTCTTCTGGCTCAAAGAAGCCAAGGAACCAGCACATTGTTCCATGGTCAAGTTGAAGATGATACTTGGATTCCTGGGTAAGCTTAGCAGCAATGGTTTGTGAAACAAGTATGATGTAATAAAAAAGTAACTTTTTTCAAGAAAAAACATATTAAAAAGCACTTTATAAAACTTGCTCCAGTCACAAAAATAAAATAACACTTTCTTCACAGAAAAATTAGTTTAAAAAAACATTTAATACCTTTCTACACAAAAGTAAAAAAGTGACACGCTGGTTTAAAAATACATAAAAGTCATGAGTCAGTACAGAAAAACATTTTGTATAGATTAAAAGTAAATCTTTTACAGAAAGACCAAGTTTTGTGTGACAAAAAGCAAAGCAGAAGGTTTTTTCCCCTGAAGGGAACTTTTCTGCCCAGCAATGGAACAATGTTAGCTGATCACAAAACTTCAAACCCTACATGGAAAACATAATTTCAGCAACAGAAAAGTACTGAAGGGTTTGGCATCTCAGCTTGAGCTGACTAGCAGTTTGGGCACATGGAAGGTGCTTTGGAAGCTTGCTGGCTGTTGTATCCTATGCAGGATATCACCATTATAGCTTGAGTTACTGTAGCAGTGATCTTAATGATGAGCACATCCTACTATTACTGCTCTAGGCACTGCACCTACTGAATCAGAAATCCATTTTAGGCTATGGAAGCCAAATGATGCAACAAGTTAACTAGGCACAATATTTTAGCTTCTTCATTGGAATCTGGAAAATTATTGGATGTAGTCTGAAAGTGTGTCAAGTACTGAATTTTTTATATGGCAACATAATTGCATAGCGAAGTTACTTAAAGAGCTGACTCTTTTGCTGAACCTGTTCAATGATCTTTTGCCCCAGTGAAAAGGAAGTATCCTCATGGGTGCTAGTGGTTTTTCAGAAAGGGAAACAGTTATCGACAAGCTTGCTGGGTCAGCTTTTAGATTAAATTACATGTCTTCTGTTGTTATTATCAAACTTATACTACAGACCTACTGATCTGCACATTCGAAGTGCTAGTATCTGTGAGATATTATGTTGCTACAAATCCTAAAACGTCTTTAACACTGAAGGAATCCTCAGTGTAGACTCCAGCACCTTAAATATCTGTAAATATCTTCTTTCAGGTGAAGAAAGTTTAGTTATAGGCAATTTAAACTTTAGCCCACAAATATTACCATTTTTGTTAAAGATCACGTTCCCAAGGAGGACAGCCTGAAGATTTGAGCACATACAGTGGGAAAGCAATATTATGAAGAATAAAAATATTCTTCCACTGGCAAAAGAGATGGTTCTTTTCACTTTTCCCTTTTCTCTTGGACCATCATCAGTACCAGTACAGACTGGCCTTGCTGAAGCTTAAAATCATACGAGCAGTGGTCTACAAATGCAACTAACATCAGCCCAGGATATTTTTCTGAGGAAGAAGATTCAGTTTCTTGAGTCATTTTTAAATCTATAATCAACAGAAGGTAATGAGATAACTGTTCCTTTTTTTAAAAGGAATAGTGAGCCTTGAGAACTCAAGAAATAATAGACTCCTTTATCAAAGAAATTTCTGGTTCACCTACAACAATTTCTGGCTCACTTTCAGTTCAGTTTGTTTTAGACAGAGAAGTAAAAAAAAAGTGAAACCTTGTTTAGTAAAACTCATCAAAATAAATAAGCATTAACATATTAGCTAAACACTTTCCTTCTATAGACTACTTCATCAGATCTGAATTTAAGTGGCAGGCTCCACTGGAATAAAGTGATAAAGGCCTAACTGCAGTCCAAGTTCAGTTATCTTCTCAGGCACCTGTTGGAACTGGCATGTGGGAGGACAAGAATAGAGAGACTGATGCCTGCCTTTCTTCAGAAGAGTAAATGTGCTGATGAGATGATCCACTGCTGCATGTCCTCAGAAAACAGGCACCTAAAAGGAATTAAGACCCTATCAACCTGGCTGTCAATTAAAGTTGTTTGGGATTGGATGTTTCAAACACTGCTGCTCTTGTGTAAGTAGATCCAGTCTGTGAGGAAGCTTGTGGTAATTCCCCCTGGCCAATTACTAAAGAAGGGAGAACCACTATTGCCTAGGCCAAAAGGGAGTCACATCAATGTTCCTGGGGGGATTTCTTCGGAATCTTCAGAAGTGCATTGGATATCAGTGGAAAGAGTGCAAATGTATACAGGAAAATTCCTGTCCAAGGAAAAGAAAATGCATCTGTTTTCCAGACCTTCTTGCATGGAGTTATGAAGCCAATCTTTGTCAGCTGATTGTTCAGAGGGAAGACAAAAGTGTACACCCAAGGAACTCTCCACAGATGGATCAAATCTTGGATAACCTTCTGATCTAGTTTCCATTTGTGAGGGTCTGCCTTTTTCGTGCTCAGCTTGTCTGCCATACAATTTTTCAATGACAGAATGTAGGAAACCTGTAGAGTGAGATTACAGTAAAAAGCCATATCTCATGATAACATCGCTAGTCTGCATAGAGGGAAAGACCTGGTTCCTCCCTTGCTTGTTTATGTACCACATCCTGCAGAATTTGTCTGTGACAAAAAAAAAAGAATTCTCTTCTCACAAATCCCATAACTGGCATCTGAAAAGATAATGGGTGTTGGTGCTGGGACCAAAGAGACATCAGATACATTTTTCTCATATGGAGTCTTGCCACAGATATCATGAAAATCACAGACTGCATGAGACATAATCTTGAGGTATACCCTCACAGTAACCGAACTCTGAGTGGAAACCCCTTGGAAAATATTTAAACATAGATCTATTTTTTCCTGTGGAAGAAAAGTTCTTTGTACTGAGGTGTCCAACTGACATGCCAGGAACACAATCCTGTGAAAAAGAGTTAAAGACTTTTGAATGTTTTCTTGGAATCCCAGCCTGCATAGGAGATCTTTCACCCAAGTTAGAGATTCCTGACACTTTGAAAAACACTCTTCAAAGATAAGTAGGTCATCTAAATATGGAAAAGTATGGATACCCTGCAGCCTGAAATGTGCTGTAAATGGAGCTAGGCACTTCGTGAACACTCTTGGAGCAATGAATAGCCCAAAGGATAAGACAGAAAATGCCAATGATCTGTGTTCCAGTCACATAAAACCTAAAGAAATCTCTGATGTTTGGTTGGATATGTATGTGATAGGTATCTTTTAAATTTAAGGTTACCAAAAAACTCAAATGAGAAAGATGGGACAAGAGATTGCATAGTGAAAGCATTTGAACTTGGTCACTATTGCAAACTGCTTTAGGAAAGAAAGGTCCAGAACTGGTCTCCAGGTATTTTCTTTCTTTCTTTGGTGCCAGAAACATTCTTGAATAAAAATTTCTTCCCCACTGGAAAGAAGGAGCTGTTTCTATTACCCCCTGAAAAAAACATTCACTGTAGGACATCTGGTTCATAGGTCTGTACTAGGCTAATGGCCCCGGAGCCTTTACAAGCCTAGCCCACAGGATTACCTTGGCATCATGCCACCCGAACTTAGTTTCCCATCCACTCAATAAGATTTCTCTTGAAGAGGGCCAGTGAGTTGCTCTGTTTGACATGTATGGGAAATCTGTTCCATAGCATGGGCAGTCTCTGGGTTATGAACCTGTCCCTACAGCTTGTTCTGCTGATTGCTGTAATGAGGTTGAGGTCTCTGGAGTGTGTGATGTGGAGGAATTGGGATTTCTCTATCTGTAGCATTTCTAACATAGCTGAGTCAGTCATGGCTTTGTTAGTCAAGCAAAGATCACCTCCAAGTAGCCGATTTGACACAGATAATAGTTGGAGTTTTTTGAGTCTGTCCATATAGGACAAGTGTTTAAGGCCTAGGATGCTCTTTGTGAGGTACTTTTGCGGCCTCTCCGGTAGTTGCAGGTGTCTAGTGAGGTATATCCCAAATGGGGCATTGTACTCGATGACTGGCCTAATGAGGGAAGAGTAGAGGGAGACAATGACCTCTTTCTTCCTGGATGCAAAACCCTTAGTAATGGTGGATATGAAATAACTCCTTGGAAAGGGGGGATTTCTTTTCACTGCCATCTGTACCCCTGATGAATCATTTGTTTGAAATACTCTGTTGCCAAAGAGGGAGATGGAAATTCAGACATTCTGGAAGGGATCAGGGAATGCCAGAGAGAGAGACAGAGAGAGAGAGGGAGATTGTGTGTGTGTGTGTGTGTGTGTGTGTGTGTGTGTGTGTGTGTGCGCCTGTGTGTGTATGTGTGTGTGTGTGAGCGTGTGTGTGTGTGTGCACATAAGTGTGCACGTGTGTGTGTGCGGGTGAGTTTGTATGCGCGTGTGTGATTAACAAAGTCTTAGGTCCTGCGTCGGTTGCTGTCCCTTCTTCCATGACGTCAAGTCGTCAGGGTTATAAAAAGTACAGTTTTGTACCTACCATAAATGTAGATGTTCGAGGATCCACATTGCTGCAGTCCTAACTATTGGGTAGTCCGCTGTCCAGTCGGCCCGAATACCAGAGTATATGGCTGACGTCGGTCAGGGCGCATTAGACTGACGTCAGTACGTCAGGGTACTAATGCGCATGACCGACGTCATATCCTCAGTCTTTTCTTGCCCCAGATGTCAGAAGACCCTAAAAAGACAAGACCCAATATACCTGCACCAAAAATATGTACAATATATACAAAAATATATACAAAAATATCAGCATATAACCTCACCTACACAACCACCCCTAAACACAGAGGGAAGGAGGGAGGGTAAATTGGACTGCAGCAATGTGGATCCTCGAACATCTACATTTATGGTAGGTACAAAACTGTACTATGTTCTTCATTCCACATTGCTGCAGTCCTAACTATTGGGTAGAATCCCAAAGCAGAGGTAAGGGAGGCTGGCAAATCATAAAGAAGCAGGAGCTGACAACATGCCTTGCAAAATAGCTGTGGCAAAACCAGCCCTAGACTTAGAGTAGAGAGGAAGGTGATAATGCTTAGAGAAAGTATGCACTGAACTCCAAGTAGCTGCCTCCAAAATATCCTTAGTTGCCACCCCCTTAGAAATGCTGTTGAAGTGGCAGTAGCCCTAGTGGAATGAGGCCTAATCCCAGCTGGAATCTCCTTGCCATGATGGGAATAACAAAATGCAATGCAAAACCCAATCCACCTAGAAATAGTTTGTTTTGACACAGGCTTGCCCTGCGAACTCAAAGCAAAAGAAACAAACAACTGCTGAGACTGCCTAAAATCCTTAGTCCTGCTTAAATAATAACGCAATTGCCTGTGTACATCTAAAGTGTGCAAAATCTTTTCCCCTTTATTTTGGGGGTCTGCATAAAAAGTAGGCAAATGAATAGTTTGGTTTAAAGCCACACTAGAAACCACCTTAGGCATAAAGGAAGGATTAGTACGTAATGATACCCTATCCTTATGGAAAATCAAAAGGGCTCTACTGCCATAAGGGCCTGCAACTCAGACACCCTTCTTGCAGAAGTAATAGCCAACAGAAAAGCAGTCTTCCATGACAAGTATTTCAATTCAGCAGTAGCCGCAGGCTCAAAAGGTTGTAGAGTAAGTTTTTCCAACACAAAATTGAGATCCCAAGCAGGAGTAGGAGCTCTACGTGGGGTCTTATATTCTTTGCCCCTCTAAGAAACTGCTTGAACAAAGGATGCGAAAACAATGGTGGGTCACAATCATAGTGAGCCGAAATTGCTGCAGCATGAATCTTAATGGAAGAGAAGGACAAACCTTTGTCCAATAACTCAGTAAGATATTGAAGAGCCACATTCAAATTAGGCTCAGAAATCTCCAAATTCTTTGCTGTACTCCAAAATAAAAACCTCTTCCATTTTTCTGCGTACACTTTCCTTGTACTAGGTCTTCTAGCTTCCATAATCACATTTAAAACTTGTTGAGGAAGTTGAGACCTGCTGTGTTTCAACACAGAATATGCCAGGCTGTTAGATGAAGAGAGTGAAGCTTGACATTGAGCAGATGACCGTCCTTCTGAGATAACAGATGTGGAATCAAAGGTAAAGGCCATGGAGGCTTCCTTACCAGACTCCTTAGTAGTGGGTACCAGTGTTGCCGAGGCCAATCTGGAGCTATTAAAATCATCCTTGGCTTGTCTTGTCTGACCTTTAAGAGCACCTTTGGAAGAAGAGGCAGAGGTGGAAAGGCATACACATGAAGATTTTTCCAACTGAAAGAAAGAGCATCCACTTTCCAAGCTGTGTGATGAAACCCCTTTGTGCAAAACTTTGGCAGCTGGTGGTTTAGTGGAGAAGCGAACAGATCTATGTCTGGAGTTCCCCATGACACTGTCAATTTCTGAAATACATGAAGATCCAGTTTCCACTCGTGGGGATCCATGATTTGTCTGCTTAACACATCTGCTAAGGAGTTCTGTGCTCCCGGCAGAAACCTTGCCTGAAGAGTTAGTTGCAAGCTGAGCGCAGTCTCCCATAAAGTCATTGCTTGCCTGCATAGAGGATAAGAATGTGTTCCCCCTTGTTTGTTGATGTACCACATGACAGTTGTGTTGTCTGTTAGAATCAACACCTGCCCTGGAAGAAGTAACTCCTTGAAAGCCATTAATGCAAACTGGACTGCTAACATCTCCTTCATGTTGATATGTAGATGCTGTAGTCTGGCAGGCCACTTGTCTTGTATCCACTTTCCATTTAGATGAGCTCCCCAAGCAATGTCCGAGGCATCTGTCGTTAAAATCTGACTCGCCTCTGGCCGGGTCACAGAGAGTCCCTTGTTTAGGTGACATTCCTGAGCCCACCACAAAAATTCTTTTTGAAGGCAAGGTATTATTTGAATGACAGTGTCCAAATCCTGGCAGTGCTGTGTCCATACATTTTTGAGATACCATTGCAGCTTCCTCATATGCAGTTTGGCATTGGGAAGCACCAGAATACAAGATGCCATGAACCCTAATGCTTGAAGGACTGTCCTTGCAGTCAGCACGGACTGATGAGATAGTTGATGGAAGTAAAGGGATAGACTCTTTTGTTTGTCCGGGGTTAAAAGGCCATCTGGGCTGCTGTATTCAGTCTCACACCCAGAAAGCACATGTCTTGAGAGGGTACTAGACTGGACTTTATTTCGTTCACAGAATACCCTAGGCATCTTAGAACTGCTATAACATATTCCAGATGCTGTAGAAGGTCTTCCTTTTCTTGAGCCAGAATCAGGCAGTCGTCCAAGTAAGGATAGATTTGAATTCCTTTTAGCCTGAAGTAAGCTATCACTGGAGCCAGAACCTTTGTGAATACTCTGGGCGCAGTAGATAAGCCAAAGGGCAATGCAGAGAACTGATAATGAGAATTTCCAGCTCGAAAACGCAGATACTTCCTGCAACTTAGTCTTATAGGCACATGAAGGTAAGCTTCCTTGAGATCTAAAGTTACCATCCAGTGATCTTTGCCCAGCAGAGGTAAAAGCTGTTGTAACGTCAACATCTTGAACTTGGGAATGTCCAGATAAGTGTTGAGGACAGATAAATCCAAAATTGGTCTCCACGTGTTCCCCTTCTTTGGTACTAGGAACAGGCGAGAATAAAATCCTAGGCCCCTTTCTGATACAGGGACTGGCTGAATGGCCCCTATTTGGAGTAACAGAGAAATTTGCTTGTGAGCCTCTTTCCTTTGTGGAGGAGGAACGTCTGGCATGCCTTTGAAAGGGGCAATGTATGGAAATAAAACCTGTAACCGTGGTGAATGATATCCAACACCCATCTGTCTTGAGTAATTAAATCCCAATTTTCTTTGAAAAGAGACAGTCTTCCTCCCAAAGGAGCTGCCAGACGAGAATCTACTGGCAGCTGAAAAGGCAGGTCATTGGGTCTGTTTACGAAAGGACTGACCCCTGCCCTCACCAGAAGTCTGAGCAGGTGAACTCCTGTTCTAGGCCTAAAAGAACCTTGAGCTCTGCCCCTACCACGTCTAGACCTACCCCTAGACTGGGAATCATAAGCAGGATATGTCCATCCCTTAGTAGGCCAATTTCTACTAAACTTCGGTGGCTGCACCTGCAAAAATCTTTAACAGTTTGCATAGACTTAGCTTTGTCCTCCATTTTCTTTAAAACTGCTTCCACAGGCGAACCAAACAACACATCAGACTGTAAAGGAGCATCCAAAATCCTTGTCTTAACATGCTCAGCTAAATTCTGATCCCTCAACCAGGCATGCCTGCGAAGAACAGAACTAGTGGCAGCCACCCTCGAGGAGGCCTGTACAGCATCAAAACCACATTGCAAAGAATGCTTACCCACTTGTTCAGACACATGAACTAAATCCAGCAACTCTTTACACTCAATACCTTCCGCCAAAGCATCCACCTTAGATTTCAGTTGTGAAAGGAGATAATTTTGATATTTTAGCATGTGAAACTGACAATTCAACGCCCTCATGGCTAAAGTGGAAGAAGTATACACTTTCTTTCCCCATCTATCCAAAGCCCTTGCCTCTTTATCAGTGGGAACAGGGTTTTTAACCACAGAAGCCTTAACACCTTTAGGTCCCTGAGAAACAGTTTCCGGGTCTGCCCTAGGACTCTTAAAAAGATACTTATGAGCTTCAGGCACCCTATAGTACCTATCAGGTTTAACAGGAGCAGGAGGCAAAGAATCAGGGTTCAGGGAAGCCTCTGCAAAAACATCTTCCACCACATTCAACACAGGAGGTATAGCTAAGGGCCTATGCTGGGGTAAAACAAGAATTCCCTAAGCCTTTTCCTGGAATCAGAGTAATCCTGGCCTTCCCATTTAAAGTGCTCCCTCATGGAATGCAGAGTCTCTGAAAATGAGAAATCCTCAGGAGGAGAAGCTGTAGGAGTGGAATCATCCACGTCAGAATCAGAATAAGGAGGATACTCCTGCAAATCTTCCGCAGAAGACTCAGAAGCCTCTGAACACTGTTCAAAACTATCAAACTCAGGTTCCACCCTAGGCCTCTTATCAGGAGGGGCATAGAACCTCTAATCATAGTAATCAAATCTTCTGCCATTTTAAGCATATGTTTCTTAGGCACAGAACCTGAAGTGCTAGGAGAAGCCCCACTGAAGCTAAACTTGGCCTACCTCTCAAAGAAGTTTTGGAAACAGAAGGAGAGGCTCTAACTACCTTGGGAAGAGAGGGAAGAACAGTTACCTGAGAAGCCCCTCAGCTTGGCCTACCTCCTGAGAAGGCACATCCTGTAACAGTAAAGTCTCTGCCTGAGACTCCAAAGAAACTCCTGGCAAAACCTCTGGCTCCACTGAGCCTTCTAAAGAACCGACGTCCGGGACTGCCGGTTCATCAACCCTAGGCTTCGCTGTTTTGTCCTTGCGCTTCTTGACGGCAAGCGGCCGGAGCATCCGGCGGCATTTTATAATTGCAACGCTTCCCAAACACTAACCTGGCACAGTCTAACCTTCTCTTAATAGTGCGTTTGTTAAACCTAGCACAAGAGCGGCATCCAACAACGCCGCGCTCAGGCCCTAAACAAGGAATACACAAGGTATGGTAATCCCTATGAGGTATCTGTTTCCCACAAGAAATACAGTTATTCACTTTTTCTGACATCCGGTTAAATACTGAGGCAAGAAAAAACCAAAATGTTCCCCAACGGGGTACTTAGCCAACTCTGATTCGGTCTGAAACTCCGACTTCAGAAAATTTCAGAACGCCAACCTGCACTCGCAAAACTGCTTCTGCATCGGACCATGCGGCAAAAAAGACTGAGGATATGACGTCGGTCATGCGCATTAGTACCCTGACGTACTGACGTCAGTCTAATGCGCCCTGACCGACGTCAGCCATATACTCTGGTATTCGGGCCGACTGGACAGCGGACTACCCAATAGTTAGGACTGCAGCAATGTGGAATGAAGAACATCATGCAGCCAATGCCATTGCATCAGTTTTTCTTGCCCCAGATGTCAGGAGCCTCCCTAATGGGAAGCAATTAAATATAAAATTACAATGATATACCTCCAACAAAAAAGCAAATACACCCAAAAAGGCTTTTAAGCATAGTAAAGGAAAGTAGAGGTATAACCAAAAGAAGTTAGGGGGCTGGAGGGAGGGTAATCAGGACTGCAACAGTGAATACACTCGAACATCTACATTTATGGTAAGTGTACACAACTGTACTATGTTCTTCGTGTTTCACTGTTGCAGTCATTACATTTGGGTAGATTCCCAAAGCTATGCAAGACTACAGAGGCAAAGCCAGGTGTGGATTTAGAGAAAATTGGCAAATGATAATGCTTGGTGAAAGTATGTACAGAACTCCAGGTAGCACCTTCTAGGATGTCCCTGGTAGGGATGCCTCTGAGAAAGGCTGTAGAAGTAGATGCAGCCCTGGGGGAGTGAGGTCTGATCCCCTGGGGATAGGTTTTCCATGGTGCTTATAGCAGAAATGAATGCAATGGCCTATCCATTTAGAAATGGTTTGCTTTGAAATAGCCTTCCCCTCTGCCCCTGCAGCAAATGCCACCAGCAGTTGTTCAGATTTCCTTTGAGGTTTAGTCCTGTCCAAATAGAATCTGAGTTGTCTGTGCACATCTAAGGAATGCAGTATCAGTTCCCCTTTGTTCTGTAGATTGGGAAAGAAGGTTGGCAAATAAATGGACTGATTAAGAGCCACACTGGATACTAACTTGGCATGAAGGATGGATTGGTTCTGAGGGAAACCCTGTCGGCATGAAAGATGATGAAAGGCTCCACTGCCATAAGAGTGTGTAATTCAGATACCCTTCTAGCTGATGTGATTGCTAAAAGGAAAGCTGTTTTCCCAAGAAAGAAATTTTAAGTCTGCAGTAGCAGCTGGCTCAAAAGGAGGTAGCGTGAGTTTCTCCAAAACAAAGTTAAGGTCCCAGGCTGGGGTTTGAGCTCTACTGGGTGGTCTCAAAATTTTTGCCCCTCTGAGGAACTGCTTGAGCAGTGGATGAGAGAAGAGGGGAGCTTCTGTGTTATAATGAGCAGAAATGGCTGAGGCGTGGATTTTAACGGAGAAAAAGGACAAGCCCTTGTGAAGCATCTCAGCTAAGTATATTTTTCAGCATAAGATTTTCTAGTACTAGGCCTCCTTGCCTCTAAAATGATATCCATCACAGGTTTACTGAGGGATGGTAAAGGAGAGATTATGTAATTAGCCAGGCTGCAAGGTTCAGTGTTAGAAGCTGAGGGTGCAGAATCTGGTTCTCCTGCTGCGACAACAGTGAAGGAGTCTGAGGCAGGTTCCATGGGGGTAACCATGACACACTGCGCAGGAGGGGGTACCAGTGTTGGCGTGGCCAGCCTGGAGCAATCAAAATCATCCTTGGTTTGTCCTGTTTGACTTTTAGTAGTACTATGGAGAGCACATGCAGAGAGGGGCGGGGACATAGACTGATAGGTTTTTCCAGCTTAAGGACAGAGCATCCACTTTCCAGGCTTGTTTGTGGGGAGTCCTTGAGCAAAATTTGTCCAATTTGTAGTTCTGGGGAGAGGCAAACATGTCTAAATCTGGGCTCCCCCATTTTCTTGTCAACATGTTGAAAATCCTTGGCTCCAGTTTCCACTCATGTGGGTCCATGAGGTTTCTGCTTAGTCCATCTGCCAGTGTATTTAATTTTCCTGGCAGGAATTAAGCTTGTAGGTGCACTTCGGAGCTCAAGGCTGTGTTCCACAATGCCATGGCTAGTCTGCAGAAAGGGTAAGAATGTGTACCCCCTTGCTTGTTTATGTACCACATAACAGTGGTGTTGTCCATCTTTACCCATTAGCTGTCCTAGAAGGATGTGGTCCTTGAAGGCTGTCAGAGCATTCTGTACAGCTAACATTTATTTTTGATTGATATGCAGGTGCATTTGATTTGGGTTCCATTTGGCCTGAATGCACTTCCCTGCCAGGTGAGCCCCCCATGCATAGTCTGATGCATCTGTTGTTAGGGTTTGGGTGGCAGGGGATGGTGTGAAAGGTAGTCCCTTGTTTTGGTGGCAGACCTCTGCCCACCAAAGGAACTCCAGGTGTAGGCAAGGTATGATAGGAATCATTGCTTCTAGATTCTGAGAATGTTGATATAACATGCTTTTTAGATACCACTGTACTTTCCTCATATGCAGTCTTGCATATGGAGTTAGAAGAATGCAGGAGGCCATGAACCCCAAGGCTTGCAGTATTTGTCTTGCAGATAGCAGGGTTTTTGTGGCCACTTGTTTGAAGTAGGTTGTCAAATGAATTTGTTTCTCTGGTGTGAGGTAAGCCATCTGGGTAGTTGTATTCAAGCTTGCTCTCAGGAATATAATTTGTTGACACGGTACCAGGTGTGATTTATTTTCGTTTATGGTGTACCCTAGACAAGTTAGAAAAAGAAGTTATGTATTCACCATAACGTTTCATGTGAGTTGTTTATCTCGCCTTTATTCTCACGTCCCTCCCTCCATCCTCCTCCTGGCTGACAGTTGACCTAGAGGCTAGTATCATCCTGGTTGTTCAATAATTATTCTTCTTTCTTGGGGAGTGCACCCCTTACAGGGTTATATATACATGCAGCAAACAAGATCCGAGGTAATTCCAGCAGTGCATCATGGGATAAGGGGCTTGGTCTCGAGCTACTGGCAAATCTTGAGCTTTGCTAACGGCCGTGTCGGAGCCGAGGAGCGGCTCCGAACCCATCAGTGAGAATAAACAGCGAGATTTAACAACTTCACATCCCTTTGTACAAAGGCCAGATGATTCAAAAGTATGTCCTGGCTTTCTGCCTGAATTAGACAATCGTCCAGGTATGGGTATATTTGAATATCACTTTGCCTGCAAAATGCAATAACTGGAGCTAGGCACTTTGTGAATACCCTGGAAGCAGTTGATAACCCAAAGGGCAGTGCAGAGAACTGATAGTGCATGTAGCCTGCTTTGAAGCGTAGGTATCTTCTGCAAGATTCCCTGACTGGGATGTGCAGGTATGCTTCTTTTAAATCTAGTGTTGGCAACCAGGCATCTTTGCCTAGCATAGGAAGTAATTGGTGAAAAGTCAGCATCTTGAAATTTGGAATCTCCAAAAAGGTGTTTAGAGCAGACAGGTCCAGGATAGGATTCCATGAATTGTCTTTTCTTGGTACCAGGAAAAGTCTTGAGTAGAAACCTTGTCCCTTTTCCTCTTCTAGTACCAGTTGAATAGCCTCCATGCTTAAGAGAGAAAGTACTTGTTTTTGGGCCTCTGTCCACTGATTTGGGGGTAGGTCCGGCAACCCGCCTGGCGTTGGCAACGTGTGGAAGTGAAATCTGTATCCCTGGGACAGTATATTTAAAACCCATTTGTCCTGGTTAATGAGTTCCCAGTTCTTTGCATGAAGAGCAATCTTTCCCCCCAAAGGGGCAGTCAGTTGATAAGTGCTTGGAAATTTTAAAAAGAAGTCATTGAGACAGTTTACCATACGGGGAGTCTTACTACTCCCAGATTTGGAAGTGCCCCCCCCCCCCCACACTGCTTAGTCCTATGTGTCCCCTGGGATTGAAACCTGGGGTTTTTGCTGTGTCAGGGTTTGGCTTGAGAAGACCTGGAAGGGGCTGGAAAGGACCAATTCTTAGAGGGCCAGTGCCTACTAAATCTAGGAGGCTGAACTTGTAAGAAATCTTTAACAGTTTGCATAGATTTAGCTTTATCTTCCATCTTTTTAAGAACTTCCTCAGCCTTGTTGCCAAACAGGCAATCCTGATTTAAGGGAGCATCCAACAATTTAGCTTTAACATGATCAGGCAAAGATTGCTCCTTAAGCCAAGCATGCCTTCTGAGCACAGACCCAGTAACAGCAGCCCTTTAAGAGGACTCTAAAGAATCAAAACCACATTGCAAAGTATGTTTTCCAACTTGTTCAGCAGAATGCATTAAATCCTGTAATTCTTTATTTTCCACACAGTCTGGAATCAACATAATTTTCTGTTTAAGCAATCCAATAATATGTTGTTGATACTTTAACATATGAAACTGGCAGTTTAAAGCCCTAATGGCCAAGGTTGCAGAAGTATAAACTTTCTTACCCCATCTATCCAGAAGGGGTAGGAATTTTAGCAGTAGAAGCCTTAATGCACTTAGGCCCCTGTGAAATAATCTCTGGATCTGCAATAGGATTTTTAAAAAGGAACTTGTGTGACTAGGGGACCCTGTATTATCTGTCAGGTTTTCTGGGAGCAGGATGCAAGGAATCAGGGGCCAAACTAGATTCCAAAAAAGCATCATCAACAATGTCTAGTAGAGGAGGAATAGCTAAAGGCCTATGCTGAGGCAGGAGTAAGAAATCCTTAAGCCTCTTTTTTGAATCAGAAAAATCCTGGCTTTCCCTGTGGAAATGTTCCCTTAAAGTATGTAAGGTTTCCCCCCAAAAAAAAAATCCTCTGGAGGGGAAGCAGAGGGAATGGAGTACTCTGCATCAGAATCCTCATAAGTAGATAAGGGCAAATCCAGATCATCAGAAGAATCAGAAAAAAACAGAATCCTGGTCAGATGATTCATAAACAACTTCAGTCCTAGGCCTCTTAGAAGGGGGGGGGGGGGTTGTCCTAGGCCTCTTAGAAGGGGGGGGGGGGTTGGCTACCCCAGATTAGAGTCATTAGATCTTCAGCCATTCTTATCATTTGTTTTTTAGGCACAGAGACCTGAACATGTGGCCTGGGCATCGGTTTTTTAGGCATGGTTCGAGATTTAGGCCTAAGTGAAGAAGGAGGCATCTGTTTAATATGCAAGTCCATAGGCCTGAATACACTCTCAGAAGCCGGTGCCTGCACAGCGGCTCCGGACTCATCCAAGGTAGAGACATCCACGGGTTCCATAGTTGAAGCATCTCGCGGCATACCGGACTCCGAATGGGTCTTAGTACAGGCCTGCAAATCAGAAGTAGCAGGTATCAGGGGCTGCGAAAGTGCCTCACTGAGTACCGGCGAACTGGCGACTGGCTTAGGAGAAGCGTCGTCGGCAGTTTTGGACCTTGGTGACCTGTCTCTGTCTTTATCTTTGCGTTTTTTCAGAATCCCGCTAGTCGGATGGTTAACTGACGACATTTCAGGGTAATTAAACAGAGAACCGAAATATTTAGAGGCGAAAATATACCGACGACGGATAGTGCATTGACTAACTAAAGCACAAAACCGACAGCAAGGTACGTCGTGGTCAGGGTCTAAGCAAGGAATACAGTAGAAATTAAAATCTTTATGAGGTATTTGCTTTCCACAAGTAATGCACTTATTAACTTTTACTGACATCGGTAAGGAGCAAAAAAAAGCTTCCCCAACGGGGTACTTAGCTTTAGTTGAAGACTTCGGTTCTGAAACTCGAAAATGAAAATTTCAGGAGTCGGCCGACCAGCACTTGCGAACTGCTTCTGCTTCGGGCACCGCACGGCAAGAAAGACTGATGTAATGGCTTCGGCTGCATGTTTTATACACCTGACATCATGGAAGAAGAGACAGCAACCGATGCAGGACCCAAGACATTGTTAATCAGGCCGACTGAGGGCTACCTGCAAGCAGATAAGCCAAATGTAATGACTGCAACAGTGAAACACGAAGAACATATATATATATATATATATATATATATATATATATATATATATATATATATATACACATATATATATATATATATATATACACACACACAATTTTGAGTGTGCACACATGAATGTATGTGTGTGCAAGGTGTGTTTGTGTGTGCATACGACTGTTAAAACCAAGAAAAAGAATGGTAAGATCCAAGTTGTAAGGTATACAAACATCATAAAAAAGTAAAATAAATGGAGTTCTAAAAGCAACATAACCGTTTCAAGCTAACCTATACAACTGAACTTCTGTAAAGTAGGAAAGAACTATACTATTAGTAAAATTAAGTGAGACTTACAAGGAACACAGTACAGAAACAAAACCACTTCTACTTTTAGGTGATATGTCATTTTTGCTCCAGGAAGAATGTCTGGTTACCTGTTTTTCATGAAATTATTAGTATCAAATCTCTACTGAGGAAAGGCCTTCACAAGACTAAATGGATTATTTTCTTGTTAGTTGTGTTACTGTTTGTGTGAGTGTGTGCTAGTGTATGTATACAAGTATGGATGTGTGTGTGTAGATATATATATATATATATATATATATATATATAAAACAAAACTAATAAACTTCAGAGTATATTGGGAAAAAGATGCTAAGGATGAAGCTGCCAGGTAACAGGAAAAGAGGAAGGCCTAAATAAGGTTTATGGATGTGGTGAGAGAGGACATGCAGGTGGTTGGTGTGACAGAGCAAGATGCAGACAACAGGAAGAAATGGAAACAGTTGATCTGCTGTGGCGACCCCTAACAGGAGCAGCCGAAAGAAGAAGAAGACTGGTAAAAAAATAAATATGGAATAAAACACTGAGTCTGAACTGCTGTTAAGCGCTTTCATGCCTTTATTGATATAAGGCACTTTTTCAGAACTAAATACAAATCATTTGTAAAGTTATTTGTATTTAGTTCTGAAGAAGTGCCTTATATCAATAAAAGTATGAAAGCGCTTAACTTTTAGTTATGTACTTACCATAACTTTAGATGTATGGGATCCATCTCGACTACATTCTCTACAGATGGGTTCGGAGCCGATCCTCGGCTCCGACTCGGCCGCTATACAATAGAACGCAGTCTCTTATTGGCTGAGTTACCTCATATCCCAGGATGCACCACTACCACTTCCCCAGATCTTGTTTGTCCGCACTCATGCTGACAGAAACATACTATTGTTATAGCATTCTCAGGTCTTTCAAGAGAGGAAAGAAGTTCAATTTCGGATTGTCCGGTCTCTCCTGGTCTACGAGGCAGGGGGAAGGAGGGTGGGTTATTAGGAATGTAGGCGAGATGGATCCCATACATCTAAAGTTATGGTAAGTACATAACTAAAAGATGTAATGTGATCCTATCTCGCCTACATTCTCTACAGATGGGACAGCGCCCCTAGCACCTAATTCCTGGGTGGCTCACTGGAAAACACTCCTGAGAACTGTGGAACCGAAGGAAGCTCGACCCCTGGATGCCACATCTAATTTGTAGTGAGAAATAAAGGTGTGTGAAGATGTCCACGTGGTAGCCGCACAAATGTCACCAATAGAGAGCTTGGAATGAAAAGCTGCCGAAGTGGCCATAGCCCTAGTAGAATGAGCTTTCACTGGAACTATAAGTTCCTTATTTGAGATGAGATAAACATGATTGATACAGTCCCTGATCCACTTGGCAACAGTGACTTTTGTGACGGCTTTGCCTAATCTATTATCCGAAAAGGACACAAACAGTTGATCTGATTTTCGTGCTTTCTGTGTCCTATCCAAATAGAAACGTAATTGTTTGTGCACATCCAAGCAGTGAAAAGTATATTCAGCTCTATTCGAATACTTGGGGAAGAAGACCGGTAGCTCTAGTGATTGTTGTAGACAAAAGTTAGAACAAACCTTTTTTTATAAAAGATGGGTTTGGTCTAAGAGATACTCTATCCTTGTGAAATACCAAGTATGGTGGTTTAACACATAGGGCTTGAAGTTCTGAAACTCGTCTGGCTGAAGTAATAGCAACTAGAAGGGCAGTCTTCCAAAAAAGGAATTTTAGATCACAGGTTGCTGCCGGCTCAAAGGGGGATGAGGTTAATGCACCTAATACCACGTTAAGGTCCCACGGAGGTGCAGGTTGAGATATAGGAGGTCGTAGAAGCCAAGCTCCTTTAATAAAGGCTTTGCACAACTTGTTGCTCATTAAAGGAGGTTCCACACTCTCATGAAAATTGGAAATAGCCGCCAATTGTACTTTGATGGTAGACACTGAGCAACCTTGGTTGAATACGGAAGCTAAAAACTTCAGTACTTCTGATACCGAGGCTGTCAACGGGTCTAATCCTCGGAGTTGGGCCCAAATAGCAAACCTCTTCCATTTATTGCTATATATCTTTTTCGTAGAAGTCTTGTGGGCCGAAGACAAGATGTGCATGACTTCAGGGGCAAAAGAATGGCTCCTAACTATGGTTGGAAGAGGAGTAGCCAGGCTGCCAACTTCAATGAATGGAGGGACTGATGGAGCTGTCCTGACTGATGCGTCAAAAGGTCCGGAACTTGGTCCAGGAACCAAGGACCCTCCAATGCATATCTGTGAAGAAAGGGGAACCAGACTTGTTGAGGCCAGTATGGGGCGATTAATATCATTTTGCTTCCCAAGCGAATCGCCTTCTGAATCACCTTGGGGAGAAGGGGAACCGGTGGAAAGGCATATAGCAGACCGGAGGGCCAAACGTGGACTAGAGCGTCCTTGGGGATCTCCCCTGGAACTGGGGTCAGAGTGAAGAAGTGCTGGCATTTCGCGTTGAGGGGACTTGCGAAGAGATCGCAACAAGGAACTCCCCATCTCGTGAAAATCTGCGCTACCACTCTGTTGTTCAAGGACCACTCGTGAGGGGAGAGAATAGTTCTGCTCAGTCTGTCGGCTATCACGTTGGATTTCCCCGGAATGTGCGTTGCCACTAGGAAACGCTTGGTAGCAATCGCCCAATCCCATACTTTCATGGCTTCTCTGCAAAGGGGGTAGGACCTGGTCCCTCCTTGCTTGTTTAAGTACCAGACTACCGACATGTTGTCGGACTGAATGGCAATCGTACCCTGGGGGAGGTGATCGTGCAGTGCTTGCAACGCTTAAAGCACCGCCCTCATCTCCAGGATATTGATATGGAGAAGACTCTCGTCGGAGTGCCACGTGCCTTGGACCGACCTGTCCAGATAATGTCCCCCCCACCCCGTCTGGGAGGCGTCCGTAGTCAACGTGGCAGAGGGGAGTGGGGGAACGAAGGGTCGCCCTAGATTCAGGTTGGAGGAGAGAAGCCACCAACGAAGATCCTGTTTGCACATGTCTGTGATCAGTATGTGGTGACTGAGGGGAAGGTCTTGATAAGACCACTGGACTGATAGGAGCCACTGAAGTATCCTCATGTGCAACCTTGCCAAGGGGACCAGAAGAATGGTGGCTGCCATGGAGCCCAACAGCTGTAGGACCATTCTTGCTGGAGCACGACGTTTGAGGAGCAGAGCCTGAACCTGAAACTGGAGCATCGCTATCCTTTCTGCAGGGAGATAGACTCGCATCTGCCTTGAGTCTATTTCTGCACCAATAAACAGAATATGCTGAGATGGCAGCAATACAGATTTTGACCAATTGAAGGTGATTCCTAAGGAGTTGCCTAGTGTGATAGTGGCTGCTAGGTTTTCCAAGAGTAGAAGCCTGGAGGTGGCAGTTAGGAGCCAGTCGTCTACGTATGGAAACACCTGGAATCCTAGACTTCTCAGGTGAGCAGTCACCACCGCCAAACATTTGGTGAACACCCTGGGGGCTGTGGTGAGACCAAAGGGCAGTGCTCGGAACTGGAAATGACTGTCTCCTAGGCTGAAGCATAAGTGTCTCCTCGACGCCTGATCTATCAGAATGTGATAGTAGGCGTCTTTGAGATCTATGGAGCACATCCAAACACCTTTCTCCAAAAGCGGGAGAATGGATTGCAAAGTGACCATCTGGAATTTGGACTTTTTCACAAATCGGTTTAGTTTGCTGAGATCCAAAATGGGTCTCAAGTCCCCGGTCTTTTTTGGCAACAAAAAGAATCTTGAGTAAGTCCCTGATCCGGCCTGGTCTGCGGGGACAGGTTGGATGACCCCTTTTTGAAGCAGCTTTGATATTTCGTTGGCTGCATGATCCCGTTGACTGGGTGGCGGGTCCGGGATTCTTTGGACTGGTGGAGGGGGTTGAGCAAAGGGGATGGTGTAACCTCCGGCGATGATTCAAAGCACCCATTGGTCCTGAGTAATATTTTCCCAAGCCTTTAGGTGTCTCGAAAAGCGACCCCCGACTGGCTCCGGAGCTGCACAGTCGGGTACTCCTTCAGGGATGCTGGAAGGAGGAGGAGCCACGAAAGGACTCGCGGTCTCCAGTGTTGCGGGGGCCTCCGCCGCCTCTGGGACGGCATCTCCCTGAAAAATTTCCCCCTCCTCTGCCTCTAGAAGGGCAATCGCTCTGCTGCGACGAGTAAGGCTTTTGAGACTTACGGAACCACATTTTCCCTCCTCTTCGAGCCTTGGGATAAGGTCTGAAGGGAGAGGAAAACCGGGCTCCTACGGCAGTTAAAGTCTTACCCTCCTGTTCGCAGCGAGTCAATGTGTCCTATACCTTGGGTCCAAACAGTGAGGACCCATCAATGGGGGCATCGGCAAAGGAAGACTTAAAGGCCTCTGCAAAGTGACACAGGCGTAGCCAGGCTTGTCTCCGTAGAGCAACACCTGTTCCAGCTGCTCTACTCGCTCCTTCGGCCGCATAAGAAATGAGCCTCATGGACGAGTTAGATAATGAAGACAGGGTAGCCAACTGGGAGTTAACCGTCTGGGTCAACTGCTCAGGTAAGTTACCAGAGAGGGTATCCGAAAGCTCCTTGATCAGATCCCTCTGTAGTCTGGTGAAATGTGTCAGGTAATTCAGAGACCTTAATGTAAAGGCCGCTGAAGAAAGGGTACGCTTGCCGTACCGATCCATGCTCCTAGACTCTTTATTAGGAGGATGGACGGACGTTGAAGCCTCTGCCACATCTTGTTGGGTGGCAGATGCCACCACCATAGCATCTACAGCCACGCCCTTCGATAGAAAGTCCTTATCCGGGGGAGCCGAGAGGAACTTATTGGGGCGAGCTGGCACCGGTTCAACAGAATCCGGGTGTTCCCACGCCCTTCGAGAGATCAAATCCAGAAGCTCATCGAAGGGCGGACACACCCAGGAGGCGGAGGGCTGAGCCCCGAAGACCTTGAGGAAAACCGACTCCTCAGCAGAAGGGGGTTTGGACTGCCAGTCGCCTCGTTGCTTGAGGATCTCCAAGATGTCCGCAAAGGAGACATCTTCTGAGGACGACTTTGGGGACCCCTCCGCATCATCGAGGTCGGTATCCGAGGTGAGAGACTCATCAGGGGAGTCGACGTGTTTCCTCTTACACTGTTTCTTCCTGGGAGGTTCCTCCGAAAGAGTGTCGGAGGGACCTCCAGGAAGAAGGGAACCCCCAATGGGGGTAACCTCAGGCCCAGGGGCTCCGCTGTCGTGAGACAGGGGGATTGCAAAGGCGCCAGTCTCCATGCCCAGGGAAGGTGGTGGTGAAATGGTCGAAGTGGCCACAGAGGATTTGGCCAAGGCACTCCTCATGGCATCGAAGGCTGGACCCCCAGAGTCCTGGGATGGTTCAGCCCCCGAGACCACAACGGCAGTCGAAACCCCTGCAGCCGACGCACCGAGAGGGAGGCTCGGAACCGAAAGGATTGGGCCGGCGTCCCCGGGCCGACAGAGGAGGTCCACGACTGAACCCGACCGAGGGCGGGTTGGAGTTAGAGTCGGAACCGACCCGATAACCTCCACCGGTTCCACTAACACCGACTCCAACGGCGCCGAAGCTGTTAGAGGAGGAATCGATGTAGCAGGATGGGAGATCGGCTCCAGAGCCAACTGGGCTGGAGCCGAGATCAACTTTGCGAAGACTGGAGACTGAAAAAGCCTTTGAAGCACCCTGTCTAAGTCCGAATTGGACATCCTCGAAGACCGAGAAGAGACCGACCGGGTCCGAGTCGACTTCTCCGCCAGCTCCGAAAGACTGGGTAATGGTTCTAGAATTATCGGCGCCGAGGGAGACTCCACTACAACTGCAATTTCCCTCGGAGCCGATGTGGACTTCGGCACCGAAGGGGAAGAGTCTGAGCGGGCAACCCCCATTGGTTCCGAAGGCAGTGGAGCCGATGAAGGTGACACGCCTCGACGCCGAGCTCGACTCCGAAACCAGAGGAGTCGAGGCTGGAGACATCGAGGCAGACCGTTCCGCCCTCGGCTCCGAAGTCCGTGGAGCCGACGGAGAAGCCTGCCGAGACTTTTTTGCTGGTCGGAGCCGAAGGCTTTTTCTTCCTCGAAGGTGAAGAAGAAGAGGAAGATAGGGCTTCCTCAAAGGAAGGGGTAATAAGCCCTTTTAAGATCAACTTATTTTTCCTCTCTTGCGGGACGCGAGAGGAAAAAGCGTGGCAAACGCTACAGGACTCCTGAAGATGCTTCGGGCCCAAACAATAAACACATAAGGAATGGTCATCTGTTATAGACATTTTATAATTACATTTAACACACTTTTTAAAACCTGATGGTCTATGCTCTTTAGACATGGTTATATAAACAATAAACACCGACTACCAAAAACAAAGTTAGTACAGACAACCTAGACTCTAACTTAAACACCTAGGGTAGGGCTAGGCCCCTCTAACTTAAACGGGACCGTTAACTACCACAAAAAAACACAATTTACCACAAGAAAAATATCAAAACCAATCACACAACAACAATAGCTGTTAAAACAGCTTTTGGGTAAGTTTTGACCAAAATTCAGACAGAAAAATTTCTGACTAAAGATACTTAGCTCAGCCAAGTCCGAGACCACGTCTATGCTGAAAAGTGGCAAACGAGATCTGGGGAAGTGGTAGTGGTGCATCCTGGGATATGAGGTAACTCAGCCAATAAGAGACTGCGTTCTATTGTATAGCGGCCGAGTCGGAGCCGAGGATCGGCTCCGAACCCATCTGTAGAGAATGTAGGCGAGATAGGATCACATTACATCAACAGTTCGGACTCAGTGTTTTATTCCATATTTATTTTTTTTCACCAGTTAAAGAAGTTTATTAGTTTTATTAGCATTTTTCTTCATTTATTTTGAGTAAGATTTTAATTTTTAATATAGATGTATGTGTGTGTGTGTGTGTGTGTGTGTGTGTGTGTGTGTGTGTGTGTGTATGTGTATGTGTGCATATAGATATATATATATATATATATATATATACATACATACACACACACACACTTACACAGATAGATAAATGTATGCACAAGTACGTTAGGAAATCACATCTTTCATCATACAAAGTTTTGTCAGCATCGGGCTTCAACAGGGGTTTTGTTCATTCTCATATTTAGACACAAATATAAAGTAAAACTGACATACATATTCCGACATAGGATATTATGCAGTTGCTTTGTACTGTGAAACTGAGGCTCCCTAATCTCTCTTATTCCCCTTTTACCTTACCTAACCAATCTTGTAATTTTTGCCCTGCTTGCCTAACGCAAATAAAATGGTATAAATAATTGATGGAGTACAACACAGCTATTAACACATTTAGAGTGACATGAACATAAAAGGAATCAAGGGAAAAAGAGGGAAACTGTAAACTGGATGGCCATAACAAGTATTCAGTAGTGATTACTAAACAACAAAATATTACTGTAAATAATGTATAGCAATAAACACATGCACAAAATGGAAGGAAGGGAACGGGTACTAGGGAGACTGCAATGCATCTGGTAGTAATAATGCATGTGGAAAGATGTATTTCTATTTATGGGACTCATATTATATACTGTTTAACTGCATTGTCTTTTTCTTGAATAGTGGGAGGGGCACTGAATGTATACACTGCAGTGCTGGTTGTGATAAGGGCACTTAATTTGTGGGTATAAGAGACATGGTTGAGAAAATATTAGAGGTACAGAAAGAAACTAATAAGGATGTTAAAAGTGTTTTTTGATAAATGATGCAGGTGATACACAAATGAGTGAGGAATAAGGAACAGATATAGAAGGGGAATGAAGAGTTAAATGAGGCTTCTGGGTGAATAAGGAATATATAAATGGATCTGTGGTAAGAAATTGAAGGAAAGCTCTGAATCCAAACACCATGAAGCTATTTTGCCGAAAGCCACATTCAGTGAACACCAAAACAAGCTTTTTTTTGCAGGGGGACAAGCCTTCCTGCAGCATATTATGAGACCCCCATATATATATATATATATATATATATATATATATATATATATATAGATATAGATATATATATATATATATATATATATAGATATATATATATATATATATATATACACACACACACACACACACACACACACACACACACACACACACACACACACACACACACACACATACTAACTCTGCCACTCTGCCATCAAACAATACTTGGGAAAACTGCATACTGAATGTTCACTGAAAGTGACTTTTACCTAAATGTTCCCACAATATTGTCATTTAGACAAACTGCATTTGAATACTTTTCTGCTTCCCAGGAATAATTAAATAAAGAAATATAATTAGGAAATGGAGTTTTAAAAAGGAGAAAAGGGTGGAAAGTAAGAAAAGAAGGCATCTTTAGAGGAGTGGAAGACTTGTCTAAGAATAATGGGGTCAAGTGATAGATTAGAGGCAAGGGAGAATAATCTCGGACAACTAATGAGGTTAGGGACTGATGGGTGCTGCAGCAGTAAGGAAATGCTAATGCATAGAAGACATTGTGGTTACTCTAGGACTGCTGTGGAAGGACATGGAAAGGAGTGAGCACCACAAGAAATCTATAGACTATGTTGGGCTGGAGGCCCTGTACTAGTTGTAGTCCAGCTCCATCATGAGGCTACACTGGAACAGGCATGCCATGCATGGTGTTATGGAGACGGGAAGCACAAGAGACCAAAGTGGCAAATGAAACTGATACCTTAAACTGGAATGTAGTTCTTTGGATTAATTCCATAAAAAGGAGATGAATGTTGGAAAGGATATATGTATACACACACATATCTCTCTCTCTCTCTCTATATATATATATATGTATATATACATACACACACACAGTGCACAGGTAATGATGTTGAAATAATAGATGCTAAAGATCAGAGAAAGCAGAATGTTATTGCCATGATGGACAGTGGCAAATGGGGAAGCAGTTTTAATTCTGACAAGCATAATGGCAAAGGTAACAAGCACAGTAGGAAGTAGGGAAGATGTGAATAATTATCATTTATGACTTAAATACAAATAAAAAATGGTTTTGATATCTTGGTATGGTCTGAATATATATAAACAGAAGACACTGAGTGTTTTTTATGAGTCAGAAAAGTAAAGGTTGAGGATAAGGATGCAATAACTGGTGAGATTTTAATGTGGTAGTCAGTCCAGGGACGAGCAAATTATATGGATTGTGGATTATAATGGGAATGCATATAGGGATTCATGTAGTATAAGAAAAGAGGGTAAAGAGTTAATGAATATCTGGAAACTAAGTACTGGTGAGAAACAAAATGTGTACCTTCTCTAGGCATGATAAAAACAGGTGAGCATGCTGGCCTTGTTATCAGTTGGCAAGAAATTGATGGAGGCAATTGTTATACCAATTACACAAAGATATTTGTTGAGCCATGCCTGTTGTCAAATAAGGAATTGGTAAGAAATGTTAGAGGTGGAATCCTGAAACTGGCAGGGGATGAACATGTGTGGATTAATGAGCTGTTGACAGAAGAAGAATTAAAATATGATAGGGTATGAGGAAAAATTTAAACGGACATAGGAATGAAAGATGCCAACATGGAGGGAAATAGTTAAGGATGGTGAAAAAGGAAAATGATGTCAGGCTTAAGGAATACAGAAAGGGAATTTAAAAATGCTACAGTTAAAAAGGAGATGATACGGACTAGAAAATGTGGCTAGCAATTATTGTGTTTTAAATAATTTAAGAATGTTAACAGATAATATAGGCAGGTAAACTCACGGAGAAAGGAGGATCTATAGTAGGTGCAAGAAGAATATAATAGGACTGTTTGGCTGGAATGCTCCTGTCTTCCAGTCTACATCACATATTATAGCAATTAATATATTTTTTGGGAGTTAATGTCCAAGATGCAAAAATCTCAGTGTGATCCTCAATGACTAGATGACACTTCAAGATCAGTTGTCAGCTGTCAACAAATCTTTTAATTAGCATCTGAAGAATATTTCCTAAATTAAGCACCTTATTTTATCTCAGCATTTCCCTGTAGGGTTCATGCATTGGTTACTGTTCATTTGAACTGGCATTCAACTTTTACCAAAAGCTAAGCAAAACCCACCAACAGAGGCAATAATCGAGCAATTCTTAAAACAAAAAATTTTATTCCGGTGTAAGCGCTTTCGTAATATTGATCATTACTTCTTCAGACACATAAAAGTAAATGCATTAGTGCCAAATAATTACACAATATCATTAAGGCACAACCAATAAAATGCACAAAGGTCCCTCCAAAACATTAAGTAATTATCTTAAAGAAATACAAGAGAATACATACAAAATCACGTAGCCAGTTGTATAATTTAGTTACTTATATATATGTGTATGTGTATATATTTATATATATATATATATATATATATATATATATACACACATATATATATATATATATATATATATATATATATATACATATATATATATATATATATATATGGGAAGGTCTTCATTTAAAGATTTTAAAAATTTTATAAAATTACTGAAATATTAACACTTCAGCTTTAAACACTGGTTTAAGAGGCACTGTGTTATTCAGTCCTGACCCCTGATGGGCTCCCAAATGCAGAATCCACTTCAATTCTGTAATTTCAGTATTGTTCACCACATCACCCATCCTAACATTTTCAAATTCAACCTGAAGGACCTGAAATAAAGTATATGTTTCCCCTTCTGAAAGCATATGTTTAGCTATTGCACTATGATCTTGTCCTTTCTTTATGCAGTAGGCATGGTCACTAATTCTCTCTCTTAGTCGGTGACTGGTTTTCCCTACATAAAATGTGAAACAAGTCTCACAATGGGCAAAATATACAGCATTCCTGGTGTTACAATCTTCACTACTCCTAAGTTGCCATAGATGTCTAGTATCAGGATGCCTAAAATATCTGGATTCATCAATAGATTAACAGAATGCACATGCTCCACATCTACAAGTACCTGTATTCATATTTGTAAGGGATCATGATATTCTAGGATAACATAGCTGTTGCTTTAAATTTAGTCTATTCTTGAATGAGAACTTAGCTCTCCTGCCCACTATTTCACTGATTTCTCCATCTATCATTAAAATATGTCAGTTTCTATTTACTATTTGTTTAACTTGATTAATGTCCTGAGCAAATGATAAAATCACAGGAACTAGTGTGCCTTCCTCTACTTTATGCCTCATACGATCACGATCCCTTACAAATATGAATACAGGTACTCGTGGATGTGGAGCATGTGCATTCTGTTCATCTATTGATGAATCCAGATATTTTAGGTATCCTGATACTAGACATCTATGGCAACTTAGGAGTAGTGCAGATTGTAACACCAGGAATGCTGTATATATTGCCCATTGTGAGACCGGTTTTAAATTTTATGTACGGAATCGCCGACTAAGAGAGAATTAGGGACCATGCCTACTGCATAAAGAAAGGACAAGATCATAGTGCAATAGCTAAACATGTATTTTCAGAAGGGGAAACACATACTTTCTTATTTCAGGTCCTTCAGGTTGAATTTGAAAATGTTAGGATGGGTGATATCGTGAACAATACTGAACTTGCAGAATTGAAGTTGATTGAGTTTAGGAGCCCATTGGGGGTCAGGACTGAATGACACAGCCCGTCTTAAACCGGTGTTGAAAGCTAGAAAGCTGAAGTGCTAATTTTTCACACTGGCTAGGTGATTTTGTATGTATTCTCTTGTATTTTTTTAAGATAATTACTTAATGTTTTGGAGGGACTTTTGTGAATTTTGATTGGTTGTGCCTTAATGATATTGTGATTAATTATTTGGAACTAATGCATTTACTTTCATGTGTCTGAAGAAGTAATGGTCAACATTACGAAAGCGCTTACACTTGAATAACATTTTTTGTTTTAAGAATTGCTCGATTATTGCCTCTGTTGGTGGGTTTTGCTTGGATTTACTTGAAATTACTCACTACTCATTGGGGACTTTGGACTCTCTTGCTTTGGAACGATTTTGAGTTGTGAGTATGGCAGAGGGCAATAATAGAAATGCTGAAGGGGAGATGCAATGTTCCAATATACGGACTGTGAATAAGAGACTTTCTGAATGTTTGATGGAGCAGCATAATCTGCTTTTAATGAGTGATCTCCCGGAGGCCTTGGAGAGCACGAGCTATGATAAGGTGTCTGACAGTAGGATATGTGAAATAAAAAGGAGCCTCAAAAATGATTTGTATAAATATAAGAGACTCCAATATCAATGTTATCACTTTGAGGCTTGCCTGACAAAATATGTTGTTCCTAGAGGACTAAGGGTACTAAATATGCCTACCTACGGAAAAACCTATCCATCGCTGTTGGCCAAATGGCAAAAAATTAACTTGGAAACAAGCAGGCAGTACCATTCAACTCCCGATAGACATTTTTCGTCTGGTGGAAAAGGAGTTGAATGATAATGTGGTTCAGCAGCAATTTGAAATTGAATGTGCACTAGTAGAGGAGTGGGCTGAAATATATTTAAGTGAACTGATTGAGAAGGTAACAGCATATGAAGTTAAGCCATTGCAGCAAAAGATGAAAAAACGTGCAAGAGATATTTATGATTTCTTGCACCAACATATATTTACTTGGCTTAGGAACTGTGCAACCTCTGATAACAGGGATACCAACCAGAGAACAGCAACAGTGGATACTACCAATCAGATGGGTAATGTAGAGACAATGTCCAATCCAGTATCGGCTGTCAATGTTGAGTCCTTGGAACCACCCCCCTCATTATACTCAATGCCATTGGTGCAATTGCCTCCTGCTAATAATTCGGACCCCGCCTCTACAATGGCTGACTACGAGCCCGTTGTAAGACGAAAGATCTTATCGGGGCAGCATGAACAACATGAACAGGTTTTTTCCATGTTCCCACTGCCATTTTGGACAGCACGAAAGAGGTCGTTCGACACAGGAGCTCAGTCAGGAGGACAGAAAAGGAAAGACCCACCCTTGACTACATAAACTCGCATCCACAAAAAGATGTGGGGATTCAAAGGGCAGGATTGATTGGAAATATTTTGCGTTATATTTTAACGCAAGCTGAGACACAATTGCTTTCGAAAGGTTTGAATTTTATACCTACTGTGAAGTCTGATTTTAGTGACATGTTAATACAACTGCGGTTATTTGCACGTACTTTCGCATTGAGAAAAATGTATAAAAATGAATGTGATAGAGATAAACTGTTTTTTAAAAAAACCTAGTTTGTTTGTACTGAGTTTACCACCTAATGTGGAGATATTTTTGCAAGCATGCGAAAAAGATCTCTATAATAATTTTTGTAGCATAGAAGTCAAGAAAATTGGTAATCTAACACAAACTGAACAATCAGCTATCTCTAGTTTACACAATAATAGGGACATTGTGATTTAACCTTCCGATAAAGGTGGGCCAGTAGTTATATTAGATGCTGACTATTATTATACTGAAATGAAGACTATACTTTCTGATACAAACGTTTATAAAACCTTTTCAGTAGATGTTATTCAAAGTATGAATGACAGTATTTATTATGTTCTTCATGAAAGTATGTGTTAGGGTTTTATTTATTTATATATTTGTATTTGTTGACCGGGAGTGTCCGACTGGATGCAGGTCCATTTTCAGCGAAGGCCTGGGGAGAAAAGCTCCAGAAAAGCTCCACAGTTAAAATAAACAGAATTGTTTATAACCGAGAAATTGTTGGAATACTTCACTGTAGAGAATCCTTTAGTACCTCAAATGCATGGCCTTCCCAAAATACACAAAGATCCCTTGAAGCCTAAGTTTAGGCCAATAGTGGTGGGGGCAGGCTGATTCATGGAACCGATTTCTGTCTTTTTGGATAAGGAACTCAAAAAGAGTCTTACAAGAACATCCTATTGTATTAAGAGACACTGAGCATTTTCTGACTGACCTATATAAAGCTACAACAGGTCAGGCAGGTGAGAGGTTTGATTTATTTGTAACCCTTGATGTAACTTCCTTGTTTACATGTATTCCGAACACAGAAGGTATAGAGATGGTCAAAGTATGCTTACTTAATCATGGTGGATATGACGAACGAAGAATAGACTTCATTTGCATGCTTTTGAAAATTGTACTAGAACATAATGTCTTTCTTTTTGATGACAAATATTATTGGCAGACAGCTGGAGTAGCAATGGGTACCAGCTGTGCCAATTCATACACTAATCTTGTAATGATGGAGAGGGAGAGGAGATACATACAGGTAGGGGGTGACTCTAATGTTCAATTTTATAGAAGGTTTGTAGATGACCTTTTTATAAAATGAAAAGGTGATATGGTACAACTTATGCAGTTTGTTGAACATTTGAATAATAGTAGTCAATTTTTGAAGTTCACCTGCCACAGCTCAGTGTCAAGGATTGATTTTTTGGGTGCAACTGTAGTTCGAGAAGGAGCAGGTCTATATATCTGCATATATAGAAAGGACTGTTATTATCCTTCATTTTTGGACAAAAGTAGCATGCATCCACAGCATATGTTTAACAATATAGTGGAAGGACAAGCATTAAGGGTGTCGAGGCTGTCATCTTTGGATACTGACTTCCAAAAGGGGTTGGAATATTTGAATGAAGCCTTTATTGATAGAGGCTATTTGAGGAAAGAGATAAGCCATGCATATTTGAAAGTGAGAAGTGAGAGACAGGGAAGAGAGAAACCTTACTTCTCTAATAGGAATATAACTACGAGGCATAAAGCAGAGGAAGGCACACTAGTTCCTGTGACTTTATCATTTGCTCAGGACATTAATCAAGTTAAACAAATCATTACAATCTTCATTAAAATATGCCAATTTCTACTTACAAAAAGTAAACAGAAATTGGCATATTTTAATGACAGAGGGAGGAATCAGTGAATTAGTGGGCAGGAGATCTAAGTTCTCATTCAAGAATAGATTAATTTTAAAGCAACAGCTATGTTTATCCTAGAATATCACGATCCCTTACAAATATGAATACAGGTATTCGTAGATGTGGAGCATGTGCATTCTGTTCATCTAGTGATGAATCCAGATATTTTAGGCATCCTGATACTAGACATCTATGGCAACTTAGTAGTAGTGCAGATTGTAACACCAGGAATGCTGTATATGTTGCCCATTGTGAGAATGGTTTCATATTTTATGTAGGGAAAACCAACTGCCGACAGAGAGAGAATTGGGGACCATGCCTACTGCATAAAGAAAGGACAACATCATAGTGCAATGGATAAACATGTACTTTCAGAAGGGGAACACATACTTTCTTATTTCAGGTCCATCGGGTTGAACTGGAAAATGTTAGGATAGGTGATATAGTGAACAATACTGAACTTACAGAACTGAAGTGGATTCTGCATTCAGAAGCCCATTGGGGGTCAGGACTGAATGACACAGTCTCTCTTAAACCGGTGTTGAAAGCTAGAAAGCTGAAGTGTTAATTTTTCAGTAATTTTATGAAAATATTTTAAGAATTTTTAAAATCTTTACATGAAGACCTTCCCACACACACACACACACACACACACACACACACACACACATATATATATATATATATATATATATATGTGTGTGTGTGTGTGTGTGTGTAACTATGTTTTACAACTGGCTAGGTGATTTCGTATGTATTCTCTTGTATTTCTTTAAGATAATTACTTAATGTTTTGGAGGGACCTTTGTGCATTTTGATTGGTTGTGCCTTAATGATATTGTCTATAATTATTTGGCACTAATGCATTTACTTTTATGTGTCTGAAGAAGTAATGGTCAACATTACGAAAGCGCTTACACTGGAATAAAATTTTTCGTTTTAAGAATTGCTCGATTATTGCATCTGTTGGTGGGTTTTGCTTGGATTTACTTGAAATTACTCACTACTCTTTGGAGACTTTGGACTCTTATCAAAAGCTATGCAGCAACAAAGTTGACATGTTTCATTTGGTGGAAAATTCTGCTGTCCAGTGATGGTCTTCTATCCTGACCTATTTTTTTTTTTTTTACTAGTAATAGTTTGCATATGCTGTAAATTACACTTTACCCTTACTTTTGATATAACATATGTACTTTACTTTCCTTGATGTACTTACTGCAATGTGCTTAGCATAATACGCAAATTAATAAAAATTGACCGACTGGCTGAAATGTGGAAACTAATATTTCCACCAGAGCACTTGTTATAAAGATAGAAGAAGTGCTGGGGAACTAACAGTGGATAAGAAGGCTGGTTTCATCACCTGTCAACTGAGCAATGGAGGCTGCTGCAGGCTTTGTGGACTAGGTAGAAAGGGAAGGAAAACAGGAGATGGAGTCAGAACAAATAGGAGGAAATACAATATTTTATGTTATCAGCTATGCATTTGTCTGTAAGTGAAATGTCAGTTCAGTATTAGGTGAAAATAAGTTGGTTCCACACTTATTCATCCCTTTTCCAAACCAATTAAAGTCAAGTTAAGAATTAAAACAGCTAGCATGTTCCAAGTTGTTTGTAACAAATAAAATTTATTACAATAGTAAAAATAAATTAACTTTAAAAGTAGACATTAATCAAAACTACTGTACAACTTTCAGTTAAAAAAAGGGTAAATGTTTAGTGTCAGGACTTGCAATGCTGAGCTCTTAAATATGGAGACTGGACAACTAAAAATCTGGAATTGCATATACCAAGTCCGTGATTGCCATTCCCAGGAATAATCCTCATTCTCTGAGATATGCAGAACAGGGAGTTGGTATATAGATATTCAAGGAGTGTGGAGGGCTTGCCCCCTATCAGGGGGTGCAGAAGGGCTTGCACCTGCAAAAATCAAGTTCAAAGGAGAAGAACAATGTTCAATCATCATTCTTCTCCTGTATTTTCATTTGTTGTTGTCTGGGGACTCAGCATTGGAAGGCTCAACATTTCAATATGTAGTCAAGAAAAAAAATCACTTTAGTTTGGCAGAAAGTCAGGGAGGCTAAATGTCATTTGTATGCCCAAAACAAAAAAAAAGTTCATTTTTCATCCAAAAGTGCTGATTAGCAGACTCTCCTTGTTTAAGGGTCTTTGGTTTTTGATAAGCACTGGGAGAATTCAGAGCTCAGTGTCCACTGTCTGGGGGAATCCTGAAAATTGAAGACAATTATTTGCAAATGCATGGTGGTCTACTTGGCAAAAGGCAATTTAATCACAGAGCAGAACTTGGTTGAACACTTTTCAAGGCAAATTTCCTTTCCCTCACTGCAAATGGATCTTCTTTTGCCTGTGTGGATAGCCAGGCCTTGGAATCAGAAAGAAACAGCATCACACTTTTTAGTTTCTTTTTCATACTGTGGCTGTATAGCAGTTCTTGGTGATGCATCAAAGCCAAGATCAGAGTCTGTCTGTAGCTGTGCAATTCAGATGACAAAGTCCAAGTATGACTAAGGAAAGAAGACTGAATTACTGTCTGATTGCACAAATCTCTGCAGTATATGTCTCTTGTAATTTCTTTGTCCTCTCTCTTTGCTGTAGATTTATTCCGGCTGTTGACATATTTTTCAGTGTCAGGCCTTTGGAACACAGCTTATTTTTCTCTGCCCCATTTAAATGCTCTTTGACAAGAATACATTTTGGGAGAGATGAAGGTATTTGCTTCGCAGGCATTAAATTCCTCACTTGACACAATGTCCCACAGTAGCATAGTGTCCAGTTTATATCTACAGTTTCAAAGTCCTTTCAATATGATGACAGCATCTGGTCTGCAGTCATTTTGTGGTGAAAACATACACTAATACAGATGGGCAAATAACCCCCTGTTCTCTACCAGGAAAACTGCATGGCTTCATGCACTCTACTTTACAGTGTTTTTGTTACATACTGACACATCATCTATCTGTAAATCAGTAAGGTTAATAAACAGCAACACCTTAAGAAATAATCAATAAATAAAACCAATCAATAATGGCACCATGCAAGCAATGCACAATAGTATTAACTATGACATTAACAACAATAGTAATAATAATAAAAATAATACCAGGGACCAGGATTACTTTAGATTGATTTTGATGCCCCATACAAGGATCCCACTGTCCCATGTAAACAAATAATGCAAGAATCCTTCAGGTCCTACGAGTAACAATGGGAGGGTGGAGGAATGGTTATCATATTGGATGGACAAAAATGAAAGTATCCAGTGTTATGGTAAGTACTTAACTTCTGTATGTTATTCATTCAGTCTGTCTAATTTGACTTATGAGTCGGAATCCCAGTCTACTTAGACTCTTGGATGGCATCATGACAGGAGATGCTTAAGGCTGAAGTTCCAAAGAACTTATAGAAGTTATAGACAAGCTCACCAGCTTGAACATAAACCCCTACGTCACAAGATGGGTTGCCAACTGGCTCACGGAGAGAACCCACATGGTGAGAGTTGCGGGAGCTAGGTCCGACTCTAAATCTGTTACAAGTGGAGTTCCCAAGGGCTCAGACCTAGGACCCCTCCTGTTCGGCATATACTTCTCAGAGATACAGGCAAGCACAGGAGGACTATGGCTGACCAAGTTCGCAGATGACTGCAAACTAGGGGCTATAACTGACTCTCCGGCCGACACAGACATCCTCCAAAAGGGTCTCACTGAGACGGATACCTGGTGTCAAAATCATGGCCTCAAGCTAAATGCCAAAAAGTGCATAGTCCTCCCCTTTGGAAAAAACAAAGTACCCACAAACTACCACATAGGTGGTGGTCCCCTAAATACGGAAGACGTAATAAAGGATCTGGGGACCCACGTAGATAGTAATCTCACCTTTGATAATCACATTGCCAAAGTGGTTAGAAAATCCTTCTACATGGCCCACCAAATCACAAAAGGGTTCGCATCCAGATCAAAAGAGGTCATTGTGCCCCTCTACTCATCACTCATCAGACCCATCATAGAGTACAACGCCCCATTTGGGATGTACCTTACAAGACACCTGCAACAGCTGGAAAGACCACATAAGTACCTCACCAAGAGGATCACTGGCCTCAAACAGATGCCCTATGCAGCTCGACTGAAGAAATTACAGCTGTACTCGGTTGCATATTGCCTACTCAGAGGTGATCTCTGCCTGACATACAAGGCCATGTCCAACCCACGATTGATGGACATGCTCCACCTAAAGAAAACATTATCCCCGCGAGCCACACACTCTAGGGATCTACACCTCACCACAACAATAAATAGGATGTGCTGGAGGGATAGACTCCTGTCCCAGAGACTTTCCATGCTTTGGAACAAGATCCCAATCCACATTAGGCAGAGCTCCTCGCTAACACTCTTCAAAAGAAATCTTGACAAGTGGATGGGAAACAGAAAGTTTACCTCGGGGATCACTTCAGTGACTCTGCTGGTAAGAGGCACAGGGAACTAATCTAAGGGGGCGGCGAAAGCCAACACATTCTGGCTAGGCTTATAAATGCCTTCAGGCAGATAGCCTAGTACCTACCTATGAACCTATAAGAAAGCCTTAGCCCTGGAAACAGAATCCAGTTTGTACTGCTTAATGAACATGTGCATGGAAGCCCATGTTGCATCCCCATAAATGTCGTATGTTGGTGAGCATTTAAAGAAAGCTGCCCAGCTGGCAACTGCTTTAGTGGAATGCACCTTGTGCCTGTCCAGCAAGGGGCAATTATGTGCAATATATACAGAAACAAAGCAAACCATATAAAGTGGATACAAACAACCCAGAAAGCACAAATACCACTCAGTGATCTACTTGAGGCTGAAATTAAGCAGTCAAAACACACTTTATTCAACAAACCACAATAAAATCCAGTAAGCGCTTTTGTCCATCAAATGACAGGACTTTTTCAAAACCAAAACAGCACCCAATTTCTCTCCTTAAATACAATTGTCAATCAAGCCAAAAACATTAATTGAATAATCAAACAATTAAAGTGGAATACATTTACAATACATAGTGTGAATGTTCAGTATAAAATTATAATACTTAAAAAATACATTTAAAAATGTGTATCAATAAATATGTTATGTAACATTTTAATTTCATTTACAGAGCTGAAGATCTTTCCTTCAAAATAGCGACTAAGAAAAGATGTTCATTAAGACAAGGGGGGTACATAGCATTCAGTCTCAGTTGCCACCTTAATTCCCTTTTTTCATTACTTTCCCAGTTTCTATCCCTGTAGTCTTTTTTAATAACCTCCAAAATCCCAAAATAAAATCTAATGTAACAATCACAACTTAAAGTGTGTTTATATAAGGCATTATTCATATTTTTTGCTTCAATGGCATAAATATGTTAGTAAATTCATTTACGTAGTGCTCTCTCTCCATTTTTCCTATGTAAAATCCATTACACCCCTGACATATGGCCACATACACTAGACCCTTGGTTCCACAGTCCCCCCCCCCCTACTAAATCCACCTTTTGCAGAGGGTCTCCTATAAAAATACTATTCTCCATCATAACATAAGAGCAATAATTACATGCCTCAAATCTCATGGTACCCTTACCTATACTTCTAGTGGGGTGGAGGTGTTCTAATAGGTACTTCATATTATGTCCCATTTTATAAACAAAAGAAGGTGTAGTCCCTAATGTCTTACTCACTTCACTGTTACCATGCAGGATTACCCAATTCTTAGATACAGAAGCAATGCAATCTGAAAACCATCTAGAAAAAGTAACTTTGGAGACTCTGCGACCTATCTTATTTGCTGCAAAGGAACTTAAAAGTTGTGAATCCTTTTTGTAGAATTTAGTCGTACGAAGTGAAAATTGTAGTTGTCTATGTACACCCACGGTATGGAGGATGCACTATTTATTTATTTGTTTGTTGCATTTGTTTACCGGGTAATGTCCGTCTGGGCCAGAAACCCATTTTCAGCGGAGACCTGGGGAGAAAAGCTCCAAACATACAGTTGAGAAAAATTAAACAGCCATAATATTAACAATATTACTAATGTTTGATAAGACACAGTGTAAAAATAAAAATAAAAAATTAAATTATGGTACAAACAAGACATATATTTAAAAAAAAAAAAGTGTTTGACAATTGATTTCCTAGGATTTAACATCACACTAGCTGCTAATAGGAGAAGAATAATAAAACGTTAGCCAAGTGGAAAATAAACAGTAGCCATGTGGTAGAGCTAGACAGGATAAGGACCAGTTATAAGAGAATAGCTGGAGAGTGGATAGACTTAGCCATGAGTATGGCAGGAGCAGAGCCAGTGATTTGCTAGGTGTTCTTTTAGGAGGTATTTGAACTAATGATAGTTAGGGTTTTCTGCTATGGGTTGAGGAAGAGTGTTCCAAAACTTAGCAATTGTAGAGGAAGGTGTCTTGAGTGTTGTGGGGTTGGATAACCTTTAACATGAGTTTGTTTGAGGACCCAAGTGATCTGTGATTTATAGTAAGTTGTATTAGGTTAGTAAGTGCAGGGCAGTCATCAGGTTGGTGAATTATTTTGTGGACTGTGGTCAGTTGATCGAGTGTTAAAAGGTTTGGGAGTTCTAGCCAGTTGAGGTTGGAGAGTGCCGAGCAGTGGTAGGTTCTGTACAGGTGGCCTTTAGCAAACTTCACAATTTTATTATAGCAGGATTCTAGACTACTACTACTCTTTACTACTACTCTACTACTCGTCTTTGTTGAAATACTTTGGAAAAAGCATTGGTTAATGAATGGGCTGTGCCATGGTTGCCTCAAAAGCCACTTTTTGGGAAAAATATCTGGTTTGTAAACAGGGACATTCTGTTCTTGTAGAAGACCAAATAGGACACTACTGAAGAGACTGCATGAACTTCAGATATTCTTCTTGAGGAAGTAATGGCTATCACAAAAGAACAGTTGTGCAACATAAAAGTAGATGTTCAACTGATGACTGCTGCAGTAACATTAGCTATATGGGTTATATCAGTCTGCTAGCTTCCAAAGTTCAAGGTATCTCCATGTACCCAATCAGTGAGGCAGCTTGAGCTGAGCTGACTGAAAAACAAGTTTGGATGCAAAGACCTTCACAGCCTTTCTGCCAACAGACAGAGGGAGGCTTTGGCCTGAAAGGACAAAGCAAAGAGCAACAAAAAAATAAATAAATGTGCACACACTGGTATAAAAAGTACATAAAAAACAAGGGGGGGTGGAGGGAGGGGGTGGCTACTGCAGCAGTGATCATTCATACATCTACTGTTATGGCAAGTTTACAACTGTACTATGTTCAACATCTTGATCACTGTTGTAGTAGCTGTAGCTATATAGGTAGATTACCCTAGCTAACTACATAAGCCGATGTGGTGCAGCGGTAGCATTGTCGCCTCACAGCAAGAGGTTCTCCCGTTCGATTCTCGGCTGGAGCGCCTTCTGTGTGGAGTCTGCATGTCCTCCCCGCGGCCGAGTGCCATTCGAAAGACATGCGTGAATGGGCGTGCCTTTGTTGAAGGCCGGGCATCGAGCTGGCACCATAAAAATCTACTGCCAATCATTAGTGGACTGGGGTTCCGCTGTGGCAACCCCTAACCAGGAAAAGCCGAAAGAAGAACAACAACCCTAGCTAACTACATCTGTGAGATGGAAGGAGAAGAGTCCAGGAGACCCTGAAGAATGGTCCAAGCAAAGCTTGTCCTAGATCTAGAGAAGGAATCCAGCCTATGGCGCTTTGTAAAGGTATGTGCAGAAGACCAAGTAACAACTTTTAGAATATTTCTAGAATCCAACACTTTCCAAAAAGCCACAGGTGAAGCCAAAGCAAGGGTACAGTGGGCTTTGACCCTGCCTGGAATAGTTTTGTTATGGTAAGTATACCTTCATAAGAAATGAACAACTGATCCAAAGATCGGAAAGATTTAGTTCTGTCATGATAATACCAGTTGTCTGTGGACATCCAAGGTATGGAGTATCCTTTCTCCCTCATTTTTAGGTTCAGGAAAGAAAATGGGGAAATGAGTAGTTTGGTTTAATGTAAACTCTGATACCACTTTAGGCATAAAAGAAGGATTAGTTCTCAAAGAACCCTGTCCCTCTGGAAAATGAGCTAGGTTGACTCACCATAAGAGCTTGCTTCTCAGATACCCTTCTTGCAGAGGTCAAAACAATCAGTAAAACTGTTTTCCATGTTAAGAACCTCAGTCAGCAGGTTAGCTGGTTCAAATGGAGCAAGTGTTAACAAAATTAAGATCCAGGAAGGGGCCAACATTTTTCTTGGAGGCCTCTTATGCAAACCCCCTTCAGAAATATTCTGACATGAGACTGCATTGAAAGAGAATGAGCCATGGGTAGACGTGCTGAAATGGCTGATGAATTAACCTTGACAGAGGAATAAGAAAGGCCATAAGAAAGTAACTCACAAATATTGTAAAAACAGAGAATAACTAACTCTGATTATGTGCTGGTTACATTTCTGGACCCAACTAGAAAACCTTTTCATTTACTACTATATGATTCTCTAATAGCAGGCTTTTTTGCTTCTATTAGTGCATGCTGCAGTGTCTCAGTAAACAGGTGCCTAAAAGGAATTAAGATTCTATCATACAGGCAATCAACTGAAGTGGATTGATGTCAGGGTGTATCCATCACCCCTGTTCTTGTGTGAGTACATCCAGTCTGTGAGGAAATTTGAGGTAATTGCCCCTGGCTATTTCAAAAAGAAGAAAGAGCTATGGTTGCCTGGGCCAGAAGGGAGTCACCACAATGAACTTGAGGGATTCCTTCTGAATCTATAGACGTATCCTGGATGTTAGTGGAAAGGTGGAAAATCAAACAGGAACATTCCTGTCCAAGGAAAAGAAAAGGCATATGTCTTCCATGCTTTCTTGTATGGAGTCTTGGAACAAAATGTTGCCAGTTAACTGTTCAGAGAAGAGGCAAGTAGGACTACTTGAGAACCCCTCCCAACAGATGGATAATCTTGGAAGACCCTCTGATCCATTTGTGATGGTCTGCCCTGTTTGTCTGCCACAATTTTGCTCTGATAGAATGTACTGAGAAGGATTGTGCTGTGAAGCTATAGCCCAAGCTAACATGGTTAGTCTGAAAAAGGGGGTATGACCTGGTTCCCCTTGATTATTTATGTACTAAGATTTGTAACCACCAGAAGAGGTTCCAGGGATCAAAAATAATTGAGAGAGATTTGAGTACCTTGATCAGGGCAAACATCCCCTTGATATTTATATGCTTGCATCTGTCCTTGATGTCCAACACCCCCATGCGCTTTTATCCCTGATGAAACTTGGGACCAAAGAGATTTCAGATACCACTGTATCTTTCTCGTGTAGAGTCTTGCTAAGGGTATCATTAGAATCATAAATACCATGAGACGGACTAAAAATTCTGAGGTATTCCCTCGCATCAACTGAATTCTGGGTGGAAAACCTTTGAAATAGATCTGTGTTTTCCTGTGGAAGAAAATTTCTTTGAACTGAGGTGTCTAGTTGACATCCCAGGGACACAATCTAATGTGAAGGAGTCAAGAAAGATATCTGAATGTTCTCTTGGAATCCATGCTTGTGTAAGAGATCTCTCAACCACGAGAGAGATTACTGACACCTTGAAAAAGATTCTGCAAGGATAAACAAGTCTAAATATGGAAAAATGTGGATACCCTGTAGCCTGTAATGATATATAACTGGAGTTAAATGCTTTGTGAACACTCTTGGTGCAGTGGAATCATCCAATGGGTAAAGGCAGAGAACTCAATGTGATCCAGACACACAAAACCTTAAGAAATGTCTGAAGGCTGGATGCGTAGGGATGCAATGATAAATGAAAGTTATGTACTCACTATAATGCTAGAGCTGTGTGGTCTGCTTCTGTCCTTCCTCAATATATGGTTCTCAAATCCAACCACGGATCTGACTCTGGCCATTTCTAAACTTAGGATCCAGTGTTTCTAAACTTTGGATCCAGTGTTCAGGCTCCTCCTCCCTACCCATAATCCCTGTGTAGAGAATGAGATACCTCAGATTGAGTTTGCCCGCTAATAATAGGAAACTTAAAGATATGCAGGTGTTTGGCAGTCAAAAAATTAGCTGTATTAAATGATGTCAGCCTGTGAAAGAGAAAGAAAAGACCTTCAGGAGCTAAGGCAATGTCAGCCCCAGCCATCACAGAATGAGAACATGATTAAAAACAAAAAAAAAAAAACTGGGATGTAAAGACCTCAAGAAAAAAAATTTCTATGTGAAAATATCACTCGCAAATAAATTAATGGTTATGCTGCTAAATGCTAGAAGTTTAAATCAGAAACTGCACACCCTGGAAGCACTCTTCTGCCTGGAGGATGTTGATGTCTGCGCAGTCACAGAAACTTGGTTCAGCGCCACAGACAGTGCCCTGGCCTTGCAAGGCTGCAATGCCTTCCACACTTTCAGACTGCAAAATGAATGTGTGTGAACCAAAGATAACTACACCTCTAGACTGGTTAGACAGATAAACTCCATGGAGTTACTCCAAGTTCAACTAAATGTGGGCAAGAACCCCCCCCCCTTTCAAGTCATCGTTAGCTATACGCCCCCTTCAATGAACCACGTTGCTTATGTAGACCTACTGGAGTCAAACAAATTACAAAAACACTTGTCATGGGCGATTTAACTATCCCTCCATTGACTGGGAAACATATACGAGTACTAACATGCTTGCAAAAAGGTTCCTGGACTTTGTTAATGCAACCCCACAAGGGGCTCAAATATTCTTGACTTGGTCCTCACCAACATGGGTGACTGTTGCACCACCACAAGTATAGGACCCTCACTGGTTAAATCTGATAAAAAAATCAGTCACATTTGAACCCCTCTTAGGTAAAATCAGGCTAAAAGATTTTCACCAAGGCTAATTATGCCCTCCTAAGGGATGGCATAAATAATTTCCAAGCTCCTGTTCCCACAGATGGCAATGACAACTATACTACAGTATACACAAATGCCCTGTACAAACACCTACACAAATGTATTGACACAGTTGTATCGGAGAGGATCAAAACAAAATCCTAAAGAAAAAACAAGCCTTCCCAGTGGACATCCATTAATACATTATGCAACAAGAGGAAGAAGCTGCTGCCTAAGAATAAAAAAAGAGAGTTTCCAAATGGAAGAACACTCTCATCTACTTCAACAAACAAATAAGACAACTTGTAAAATCCTCTAAGGGCAACTTCTAAAACAATTTAGCAACCACAGTTAAGGATAACCATAAGGCATTCTTCAGCTATAGCCATAACCTAAGCGGCAGGACCTAAACATGTACTGAGCTAGCTGTGGATGGCATTACACACACTGATCCTGTGAAAAATTTCACTCTCCTTTCCCCTCTAAACATTCCACAAAGCATTCCCTCTACATCTCCCCCACCTCGCAACTCCAAAGAGCAAGTCATTAATGCTCTCTCCAAGACCAAAAACACAGCCTCTATGGGACCAGATGGCATCCCAGGTTGCTTTTTAAATGGTCTAAATCATGAGTTAGCAACTCCATAAGGTACTCTCTTCAATCACATCCTAAGTACTGATTTTGTCCCTGCTGAATGGAAAACAGCAACCATCATCCCCCTCATAAAGGGGGTACAGCAACAGACCCTGGGAACTACAGACCCAGAATCTTAACCAGCCTTATCTGTAAGGCCACAGAATGAATCATCATGGACCTTATAAATAAGGATATAGGTGATCTCCAAACCCTTGATCTGACACATTTGGTTTTGTTAAAGGCAGGTTGTGCCTGTTAAACCTGCTGAACTTCTTTGAAAATGTCAACAGAGCCATAGATGAAGACAAATCTGTACATACAGCCTACCAAGGCCTTTGACACAATTCCACATTCGGGCATCATTGATAAACTCTCCCAGTTAAATATGAACCCTTATGTCATCAGGGGGGTTGCTAGATTTCTCACCAACAGATCACACACAGTCAAAGTTGGGGAATTTATCTCAACCAGCAGACCTGTCACCAGTGGGGTTCTACAGGAGTCAGTGCTAGGCCTATTTGGAATATACTTCTCAGAAGTTCAGGCCAAAACTGAGGGGCTGTGGCTGACTATGTTTGCTGATGACTGCAAATTAGGTGTAATCACTGACTCCCCAAAATTATGTCAATGTACTTCAAGAGGGACTTACACAAAGCAATGATTGGTGCCAAAGCCATGGACCCAAACGTAATGCTAAAAAATGCATTATCATCCTCTTCGGTAAAAACGATATCCCTGCAGACTATCATATAAATAATAATACCCTAAGTAACAACTCAGCAGTGAGAGACTTGGGAACGCAAGTTGACTGTAGCCTAAACTTTGAATACCATGTGTCCACTGTGGTAAGGAAGGCATTCTATGCCATACACCTCATTAGAAAAGGCATTGCCTCAAGAGAGAAAGAAGTCATAACTCATCTGTACTCGACCCTCATCAGGCCAGTAACTGAGTACAATGCTCCCTTTGGTATGTACCTTACCAGGCACCTGCAGCAACTTGAGAGACCTCAGAGATTTCTAAACAAGAAAATTCAGGGTCAACAGCTACCTGGTGCAAGGTACATATCTTCATCTCACACTATAAACTGGATAGTCATTGTCTTTGTACTCAGTAACATACAGACTACTTAGAGAAGACCTGTGCCTGGCCTACAGAGCAATCTCGGATCCAAACCTAATGGAAATGCTGCACATTCGCAAGTGACAAGGGTCACCTGCTCCAGGGACCTTAAATTGGCCTGTGACATAAATAGGACCTGTTGGAGAGACAGATATGTCTCTCAGAGGTTGCCACGGTTCTGGAATAGGCTACCAGTTCACATCAAACAAAGCCCTGCTATGACCCCATTTAAGCGCAGCCTGGATGACTGGATGGGAAACCGTAAACTCCTGGCAGGGATTTCACATACGACACTCCCAGATATGGGCAGTCGTTGCTAACCAGGATCTCGAGTTTAGGCAAGATCCTTTACATTGGGTTTCTCTAGTATTATATTGGGTACACTCAGCTAGGCTTATAAAGACCTTTGGGTCAACAGCCCAGTAACCACCTATGAATCTATACATAAAATAAGGAGGGGATGGTGGAAGAGTAGTTGAGGAAGGATGGAAAAACACAACACAGATTTATCATTATGGTGAGTGCATAATTTTCATATCTGATGTTCTCTCTTCTATTCATTCCTCAACATATGGGACAGAAGCCCTGGCAATATTCTTCCTTTGGAGGTCTTATGGAAGGATATTCAAAACTATAGCTGAACCAAAGGAAGTTCTAGACTTGGACTGCATATCCAATTTATAATGTGGATGAAGATACTTACCTTGGATCAGGTAACTGCAAGTGCATAGGTCATCAACTGGAACACTAGAAAATGCTGTACATGAAAAAGAGGTTATCTTCTTACCATAACATTCCTTCTGTGTTGTCCATTTTCATTCTTCCTCAACAAGTGGGATTCGAATCTGACCCTTGGATCTGACTCGGCTGCTTTTTATAGCTTGTGAATACTGAAAACTCTCGAGCTGTTCCCTTACCCATAATACCCTGGTCCCCCTCCATACCTCAGATCTTATTTGCTGACCTTTTTGCTAATTTGGAACTAAGGAACAATTATATGAGAAAATAATATCTGGAGCTCAAAGGGAGGAAAAAGTTATGTACTTACCATAACGTTCCATGTGAGTTGTTCGTCTCACCTTCATTCTTACTGATGGGTTCGGAGCCGATCCCTCAGCTCCGATACGGCCAATTGCAAAGCTCAAGTTCTTCAAATAGCTCGAGGCCAAGTCCCTATCCCATGATGAACCTGGAGTTACCTCAGATCTTGTTTGCTGCTGCAACAGATCGGAGGTTCTGCTTTAGCTTGAAACAGTAAAACTTTTTTTTCATTACTTACTTACTAAAAATGTTGCTAGTTAGTTAGAATAGTTTAGGATAGTTTTTAAAGCTCTTATAGCTTTTTGGTGTGTTTTCCCTCTATTTCCCTTCCCATCTAGTGTGCTTTAACAAATTTTTAGTTGGCCTCTTATAGGCCTAGTTTAATAGTTTTTTCTCAAATTACAGTGTGTTATTCAGTGACCTTTGTCACAATTTCTACTGTTTTCTTAGATAGTTATAGTCATTTGCTGTGTGGTCTGTCTAGCCTTAGGAATTTTTATAGATAAGGCTTAGTAGTTTATTACTGTTGAAGTTGTAGTTTACAGTAAACCTTAGAAAAATTTAGATAAGGTTGTTGTTTCTTAGCAGCTATCTGTATTTTTTTTGCATAGTCTGCTTGGAATTTCTTATTGTGTGATTTCACATTTATACTTGTATTACTGTGTGTGTGTGATTTAGTCTGCTTTTAATTAAGGCTTGTGTGAATAATTACTGTTGTGTGATTTAGCCTGCTTTTATTTTAGGCTTGTGTCATTAATTACTGTTGTGTTTTTTTCTGTGGTGACAGTAATTTTCCTGAGATTACTACGGCTGACCAAGATAAGCACCCAAAGTCTGGCTTCAAAAAGTGCCCAAAGTGTGACCAAAAGATGTCTGTTACAGACAGCCACGTTAATTGTGTTTACTGTCTAGGGGCTCTGCATTTGCAAGACAGTTGTATGTGTCATTCCTTCTCCTCAAGGGTCCTGCAGGAAAGGAAGAGGAAACTCATTGACAGAGGGTTGTTGAAGCCTTCGTTTCCGGAAGCTTTGAGTCAGCAAGATGGATCCAGCAAGTCCTCAAAATCTTCCAAGATGTCGGACTCGAAGAAATCGAAAAAGTCTTTGACTTTGGCTCCTCTGCCATCTGAGCTGACAGTCTTTACCTTTCGGAGCTGGTCCCCAGTTTTGGAACTGGTGTCCGAAGCGCCTGAGTCCACTTCTCCAGTTGGTACTATCCTCTATCAGCCTGTCAGATCTGGATGTGGATCGTGTGGTGCAGAAGCTGTTATTGGCACCAGTATCAGTGTATACGGTATCAGTAAAGAATGAACGGTGAGATTGAACAACTTCACATCATTGGTTCCCTTAGCATCTTTTCATTCTTCCATATGTTGCATACAAAATGGTAGAGGGTTGGAGGGACGGGAGTTGTGGAAGAATGAAAATGGACAAAACAGATGGAACATTATGGTGAGTACATAACTTCTTTATCTGATGTTTTCAATTTTTATTCATTCCTCAATAAGTGGGACAGAGTACCCAGCTACCTGAAACATGGGCGGACTCTAGGAAAGGATATTCCTGTGCACTGCTGAGGCAAGGGCTGCTCTTTCCCTAGAAAACAGATCCTACTTGTAATGAGTAATAAAGGTATGAGGATTAGCCCAAGCTGCAGCAGTACAAATATCATCCATGGAAGAGCTGGATAAAAATACTTATGAAGTTGCCATGGACCTGGTTGAATGCGCTCTCAAAGGTTTTGTCAAAGATAAATCCAATTTGTTGTAGACAAAGGAAATGCAATCAGTTAGCCACTTGGGCTCATAGGTGTTTACTAGGCTAACAACTGCAAGGGCCTTTTTAAGCCTAGCCATGCATCCCAAATCTCTGACAAGTTCTGGTACCATGAAGTGTAAGAAGGGTCTTGGGAGATGAAACATTTACAGGTTGCCTGTGTCCATTAGAGATATAGGTCCCAAGCCAGGGATGAATTTCCTGTTCCCATCTAACTGTCCAATTTATGCTCAAATTGGTTTAGGGAGAAACTCTGCTTAACATGGATGGGGAGCCTGTTCCAGGCATGGGGTAGTCTCTGCGATACAGACCTGTCTCTCTAGCAGGTCCTATTTACATCAAAAGCAAGGTATAAGTCTTTAGAATGGGTAATTCTAATGCTGTTTGTTTTGCTGGTATGCAGGTCATCCATCAGAGTGGGTTCAGACAATGCCCTGTATGCCAGGCATAGATGTCCCCTCAACAGCTTGTAGGAGACAGAATACAGTGATAGGACCTTGAGGCAATCCGCATAGGACATTTTACTTACGTCCTGTATTCTTTTAGTAAGGAACCACTGTGGACATTCCAATTATTGGATATGCCTGGTTAGGTACATACCAAAGGGGGCACTGTACTCAGTGACAGATCTGACGAATGACTAATACAGCTGACAATGACTTCCTTGGACCGAGATGCCATATCTTTGTTTATAAGCTGCACAACACAGAATGGTTTCCTCACTACTGTAGACACATAATGGTCAACGGATAGAGTACTGTCTATGTGTGTCCCTAAGTCCCTGACTACTGGGTCACCTCTAAGGGGTGGTATTGTCAATATGATAGTTAGCAGGGGTGGATGACTTCCTAGAGGATACTAATATGTATTTCTTGGCATTTAGTTTTAATCCATGGTTCTGATAGCAGTTGTTTATCTGTGTTAGCCCCTCCTGGAGAACATTTGTGTTTGTGTGGGATTCAATGACAGCTCCTAATTTGCAATCATCTGCAGATTTAGTCTGAACTCAGAACTTCAAGCCTCATCTTCACTTGGCTAAAGTTACTTTGGTAACTGGCTTGCCCAATTTTTATTCAGAAAATGAAATGCATAATTGATCTGATTTTCTGAATTTTCCTGTTCTATGCAAATATAAACATAACTGTCTGTAAACATCTAATAAGTGTATCATGTATCATCTTTTGTTCGAGAAATTTGGAAAGAAAACTGGAAGACTGATAGATTGATTGATGTTGGATTCTGACACCACCTTAGGAAGGAAGGATGAGTTGGTTCATAATTTTACCCTATCGTTATGAAAAATTAAATAAGGTGGCTTAGAAGATAAGGCTTGAAGTTCTGAGACTTCTGGCTACTAAAAAGAAAGTTTACCAGGTTAAAAATTATAGTTCACACTTTGCTGATGGTTCAAATGGAGATTGAATGAAAGCTTATAAAACTAAATTCAATCCCATGGTAGAGTTGAATCTTTAAAATGAAGTCTCAGAAGAAAGGTTCCCCTTAGGAAGGCCTTACAAAGTTTTAAAGAAACTAAGGTGGAATTGTTTACTTCTATATAACAATTAGAAATGGCAGCTAGTTATACTTTAATAGTCAAGGAGCTAGCCCCTTTATTAAAAATTGTAGCCAAAAACTCAAGAATTTAGGTACTGGTGCTGAAAAAGGGCCACTTTCTTTATGTTTTGCCCAAGAAACAAATCTTTTCCATTTACTTCATTAAATCTTCCTAGAGAGAGCTTTATAGGAAGACAAAAGAATGTGATGGACAGTGGAGGAGATCCTGGATTGTCTAGCTATCAATGGAAGTGGAGAAACCATGCAGTCAACTTTAGGCCTAAAATGTCTGGGTGAATCATGTCTGTCAGGTGAGACAGTCTGGAATTGGATTCAGAATCCATGGACGGCGAACTGGATAAGGCCAAAGAAAGGGGAACCAAATCTGATGAGTCCAATAAGGGCAATGAGGATGTCTGTATAATCTGATATAAGTGAATCCACCACAAGAGATAATTCTTGCATGCATGAGTTATACTGATCTGGATGGACAAAGGCTGTTGTATAATAGACCGTTGAGTCGCTAGAGTCCATAGAAGACTTCTCATATGATATCTTGCTAACGGAAACAAAACTATCGCAGCAGACACTGACCCTAAAGCTTGGAGGGTCAATCACACTCAGAACCAGTCTGCTCAGAGGAGGTATCGGAGTGGAAGATACAACGATCTTCATATCAGACATGGATGGCTCTAGTAATCTCAGATCCGTGTGCTCCGAAACCAAAGGTCGGATCACAGAGAGTAATACTGCTAAAGGTCTCTGGACCCAATGGGGTAGTAGCCAGGAGAACTCCCATCTGAATTTGTGCCGAGAAACATCTCCTCATCATCCTATTCACATCTGCTTCTGTCAGATTCCTGGAAGAATGAGAAGAAGAGGTAATGGAAGGGGTCCTGGAATGGTGGCATCCCTCTAGGAAAGGTGATGGAAGATGGGAAGGTACTAAATCCAGAGACAATGCATATCGGGTCAGAGGAATATTCTTTAGCTCTGAGTGTGTCGATCTGATTATGTAAATCTGGTATTAGAAACTGTCGGATTCGATGGTTTTAGACTTTGGATCAGACAGCTTTCTGGATACCTTAAGAGGTGGTTCTGTAGTGGGATCTGAGCTCACAGCAAAGGATCTGGAAGGATCTGCTGGACACTTCTTTGCCTCCTTTTTCTATATTTTCTTGGGGGTTTGAGCGCCAGATATAGTCTCAGAAAATATCGCCGGGAAAAAAACCTTTCAAAATAAGTTTATTTTTATGGTCTATTAAGGCCAGTGGATTAAAGGCCTTACATATGCCACAGGACTTTTTAAATGAACTGGGCCTAAACAGTACAGACAAGAATCATGTGCATCTGATAGAAGAATTTTGTGGCCACAGGCCTTACATTTCTTAAATCCTGACATTTTTTTCAGCCATTCCAATGAAAAAGACTGCACTAATAAGAGAATGGAAAAACTTTTTTTTTTTTTTTTTTTTTTAATATACAAGGAAAGGACAGAAAGAAAGTGAAATGTTGCCAACAATGGTAGCTGAAGGAGCTACCACAAGGGTATAAATTAAGAAAAAAAAGAGTACCAACAATGGTAAAGCTAAATTACACAGTCAGGTGTAGAAAGGGTAAGAGAGGAATAAAATATAGAAAGACTATACTACTTTACTCAAAAACCAACACTAAAGCTCAAGAGCTAACAGCGACCACATCTATTCGCAAAAGCGGCACTTGAGATCTGAGATATGGAGGGGAACTAGGGCATTGTGGGTAAGGGAGGAACTTGAGAATTTTCAGTATCCACAAGCTGTAAAAAGTGGCCAAGTCTGATCTGAGGGTCAAATAGGATCCCCACTTGTTGAGGAACGAATGAAAATTGACATCAGATGCTACAGGTCTAGTGGAATGAGCCTCTGGGGTTGAAGGATGTCTCAGTCTTTCTTGATAAACAAAAGAAATGCACTGTGACAACCAGCGCAAGAGGGTAACTTTGAACACTGCGTTTCCCAATTTAGCAGTAGAGAAGGAGACAAATAAAGGATAAGATTTCCTGAGAGGTTTTGTCTGATGTAAATAAAAACATAACTGACAATGCACATCTAGCAAATGCAAAGCATATTCACCCTTGATGAAAAAATTTTGGAAGAGCTCTTAGAAGATTTATGGACTGATTAATGGTTGCTTCCTCAGAAGCCACATTAGAAAGAAAAGAGGGCTAGTTTTCAGGGACACTGTTTTTTTGTAAAATAAGGTAGGGAGATTTTAAGGACATGGTGTGTAGTTCAGAAATTCTCATGGCAGAAGTGACAGCCACCAGAAACAAAGCTTTTCATGATAAAAATCTTCAGATCAACCTTAGCAGGCAGCTTGAATTGTGGCCCAGTTAAAGCCTTTAGCACAACAGTAATATTCCAAAAGGGAAATGGATCTGTAAGCGAAGGATGCAGTAAAAAGGTACCTCAGAGGAAAGCCTTGGTTAATCCAAGAGATGTAATAAGCATATGATTTTCACCCATATGGAAAGATGATATTGCAGCTAACTGTACCTTGATTGTGGAATTGCTGGCTCCACTTTGAAAAAGGTGTGCTAGGAAGTCCAAAATTGCTGGAACAGAGGCTAAAAAAGGATTAGTATTTTTTCCAATCAGTCAAACAGAAAACCTTTTCCATTTACTCTGGTAAATCTTCCTAGATTAGGAATTTTGGGAAGAAGACAAAATGTGGACAACTAAAGATGAAAACCTGGACTGTTGAACCATCACTGGATTTGGAAAAAAACAGTCAGTTTTAGGGACTGAGTGTTCAAGTGAGGCAAACCGAATGGGTGAGATAGAAGATCTGGGTCCAAGCCCAGCACTTACAGACAGTGGACTACTTGAGGCCAGAAGAAGGGAAACCAGACATATCAAGGTCAATAAAGGGCTATAAGGATGACTATGAACTTCATCACAGATGCTTTCTGAATAAACGTTGGAATCAGGGGCACTGGGGGGAGAGGCATAAAGGAATTCTGGTTGCCAAGGGTACACTAGAGCACCCCTGGGTGGCTCCCCCTCTTAGGGAATTAGAACAAAGAACTTGTTCCATTTGGTGTTGTGGGGAGAAGTAAAGAGGTCTAAAGAAGGCGGTCACCAATGGCTGAAAATCCACTCTGTTACTAATGGATTGAGGGACCACCTATGAGGGAGCACAATAGACCTGCTCATCCTATCTGCAAGGATATTGGATTTCCTTAGGATATGCATTGCTATTAGAAAGAGGTGAGAAGATGTTGCCTGTTGCCACATTCTCATGGCCTCACGACAAGGATAAAATTTGGTTCCTCCCTGTTTGTTGCTGTACCATACACTGCCATGTTGTCTGTCTAAACAGAAATCATACCCAAAGGGAGAGAGTCCTGAAAGGCCTGCAATGAGAGGATAACTGCTCTCATCTCCAAGATATTGATGTGAAGACTGGCCTCTGTTTGGGATCTTGTGTCTTAGACTGTCTTTCCCAGATAATGCCAGCTCCCACCCCAGTTGTGAAGTGTCCATGGTCACTCTGACTTGGGGGAATGAAGAATGAAAAGATGTCCCTGTAGAACATGCAGAGATTCTAGCCACCGTTGTATGTGAGTTCTGATAATGTTTATTAGAATCACTAGAAAAGACATGGGTTGTTTCTAGACTGACTAATGAACTGCCAGAGTTCATAGCTGAACTCGTTTGCAGAATCTGGCTAATGGCACTAATGTGATAAAGGCTGTCATGGAGCCTAGAAGGCGAATAATTAGTCTCACCAGTGGCTTCTGGTGAGGTAAGACTTCTTGGGCTTGTTGGTGGAGAGATGAAATTCTTGTTTGAAGGAGCTTTGTTACCTGAAGTTTTGTGTCCAAAGGTGTTCCAATGAACTCTAGAGACTAGACTGGTTGCAGCTTGGACTTTTTTAGATTCATTGTAATACCAAAGTCTATGCACAGTTGGAGCAAGGAGTCCCTAACTTGAACAAGTAGATTCCTATAAGGGGCAGTGATGAGCCAGTTATCCAAATACAGGATTACCTGGAAACCCTGCAGTCACAGATGAGCTGCCTCTACTGCCACACTCTTGGCAAACAACCAAGGGGCTGTGGTGAGACCTAAGGGCAGAGCTCTTAATTGGAAATGACTGTCTCCTGCCGGAAGCTAAGGTACTTCCTGGAGCATTTGTCCATCTTTATGTAGTAATACACATCCTAAAGATCTATTGCGCACAAAGTCATTCTTGTTTAGTAAGGAAAGAATGTACTGAACCATGACCATCCAGAATTTTGTTTGCTTCACAAACTTGTTCAAGTAGCTTATTCCAGAATTGGCTTTAGGTCTCTGTTTTTCTTTGGAACTAAAAAGAATCTTGAGTAAATTCCATACACTTTCTGCTTTTATTTGTGATGTGGCTTCTTCCTTTTGTGAGTGTGAAAGACCGGGAATTATTTTTGAAGGGTGTGCAAGGGAAAAAATAGCCTCTTGTTACGATCCTCTGCATCTATTTGTCTTGACTGATGGACATCTAGGTTGCTGGGTGCAGGGATAAGCACCCTAGTTGCTTCTGGAGTACAACAGTCAGGCAGCTGTTCAGGAGCTCTGAAAAGGCTTCTCCAAGAAAGGACCCCTGAAGCCTTGGTTTTGTAGGCCACCTCCACCCCTTGGGGTGAAATCTATTACAAGTGTTTCCCCCTCTTTTTTTTGGGAACTCCTTCTCCAGATGTGTCAGATACAAAGCAAAGCCCTGGGATTTACAAAACTGAATTTGCTTTCCTCCCTTCTGGTTTCTGAAACTGGTCCTTTGAGGGGTAGAGAATTTGATCCTATGGCAGATAGGGATTAACCATCTTTATTCACTTCTTGAGATAGTCTCTCTAACATCGGGACCAAAGAGAGTTGATCATTCATATGGGGCACTGATGAAGGACATCTTGAAATCTTCTGGAAATTGCATAGCTGCATCCAGGCATGACTTCTTATGGAAATATTTATGTCAGCTGTTCTAGATGTACCCTCTGTGGCACTAGAGATAAGGCCCACAGATAATGACTGCTGGGTAGCCAACGTGAATCAGTGGATTTTCTTTGGCTGCAGGCAAGGTCCTGGAGAGAGATTTAGTGATTTCCTTTGTCAAATCCCTTTGGAAATGAATAACATGGGACACATAATTTAGCATTCTCGCCAGAAAAGTACACGAGGCATACTCATGCTTCCCAAATCTATCCAATATATGCAATTCCCTACTTGGTGGATGGACAGAGGAACTTTCTTCTGCAAGATCCTTTTTGTGGCTGCTGCCACTACTATAAAATCTACCACTGGACCCTTGACCTAAAGGAGACAGTCTTTGGGAGCAACCAAAGCCCAGTCAGGCTTTTTGGGAATAGGCTCAGCTGTGTCCAGTTCCTTCCATGCCCAGGAGGAGATCAGGTCTATCATCTCATTAGCCAGGAGCAGACTACCCATAAAGTAGTTGGGCCAGAACCGAAAGCCTCCATAAAAATTGATTCTTCCATAGAAGGCACCTTGGAAGACCAACCTCTCTCTCTGTCTCAGAGGTTTGAGAATATCTCCAAACAAGACATCCCCAAGGAGGGATTGGAAGAACCTTCTCTCTCATCAAAATCAGTGTCAGTGATAGGGGATTCTTCAGGGGAAACCAAGTGTCTCCTCTTACACTTGTGTTTCCTGTGCACTTATTCTGTGGGTTGTTCAGAAGAGGACTCTAAAATCGACAGAGTCTCTCTTGGAAAACGGGCTCAAGGCTTCTAGAATATGGTCGTCCTAATAGGACAAGGACAGCAGGCTGTGGACCCTGGAAAATCCTATGGGGTAAGGTTGGATCTGGTTCCAAAAGGGTAGACCTCTCTTTCTAGGTTGAGAGTACTCTCTCAAAAGCCTCGAATGCAAGCTCAACATGGATCCAGGGAGCCAAGATCTTGCAGCTTAAACCTCCAAAGGTGGCTCAACCCTACATGCTGTTCGGCTGGGATTCGGGGCTGATGCTGGAGTTGAGCTATCAAGCACCAATGCTCCTAAAAGGAGGAAAGGATCCAAAGATCTCAGATCTGATCCTGCCTGTCAGAGTCAATGTCGATGGTTTGGCTCCAAGTCTCCGGCACATCTGACAGGACTGGAGTGGATTTCATCTGAGAATGCATTAGAGTCAAGGAAGTATGGAGCCTCAACTCTGATGTAGATTTCCCTTGGCCAAGAGTTAGATCCAAGAGCTGCAATCCAAGAACTCAGACTGGAGAAGGAGCCATTAATGAGTGAGGGAAACAAGTGGTTCTTCCTGATCCAACAGTGGTCAGAGCCAAGTGGACCCCAAAATGGGTATGGGTCCAAAGGAATCTCTTCATTATCCTGTCCACATCAGCTTTGGTGAGGCTCCGAGAAGGCCTAATTTGCCTCAGGAAGAAGTGAAGGAAGGTGTCCTCATGGGGTAATGGGGTCTGTCCTGTAAAATTGGAGACTGGAGCCTAGGAAAGGTAGGAACCGGCAAAAAACTAGGAGATGTATGAGATCCAATATTACATCAGAAAAGAGCATTGGCTTTGAAGGTCTAGAATTGTTAGGTGTCAGAACTAGTGAAGATGTCAGATCTGGAGATATCTTTTTTTTTTTCAGATTTTGATCTCTCTTTTTCGCTTTCCACCTCCTCTTCCTTCCCTTTAGGTTTACACAACGCTTTTTTGAAGAAGATGGAGAAAGGGAAGAAGCAGCAGCAGACTTTCTCACTCCCAAAGTGTGGGTAGGTTCTCCTGTGGCAGGCTGAAGGAGACCCTTTAGCATAAGCTTATGCCTTTTTTTCAAAATAGACCATTGATATAAGGCATTGTAGCTAAAGCAATATCTAGATGTGAAGGCCCTAAGCAATACACATTAATCATGTGCGTCCAAATTTGGTAGCATGTGATTAAAAGTTATGCATTTTTTGAATCCAGAGGGCTTATCTGCCATCCTCACGAATGAGAGAAAGAGTAAAAGATACCAATAAAAAAGAGCAACCCTAAGATGAAAACAAAACTATGGTATACATTTTTCATCATTATTTGTTTATTTTTATTTTTTTAAATAAGCCCCGGAAAGGTGAATGAAAAAAAAGGGATCAAAAGGGTAGGGAACAATAAGCAGAAGCACTATTATAAGAGAGGGAATACAAAGATTAAAAAAAAGTTAGCCCAAAAGAAATGTACTTATCTTTTTAACGAGATTTTTCCCGAAACATGTTCTTGAGTACCAAGATCAGTCAAACTTTTATGGTAGCAAATGAGATCTGCAGTAGCTCACTCTCTGTGTGGGGATTATGGATAGGGGTAGAAGCCTAAGCACCAGATCTAAAGTTTAGAAGTGGCTGAAGCCAGATCCAAGGTCACATGTGAGACCCAAACGTTGAGGAACAGGCAGAAAAGACAACATCAGATGCATCTTTTAAGTCTAGTGTTACCAGGACACTTGAAAGAGGAAGAAGAGACAACAGGTTGTGAGGTGGCTTCAGCACTATTACATACAGTTTTAGAAAAGAAAGATCCAGAACTGCTCTACAATCATTTTCTTTCTTTGTTACTAGCAGTATCTTGGAATAAAAGCCCTTCCCATCTGGGAGGGAGGAACTGGTTCTATCACTCCATGGAACAGCATGTGATGAAGAATTGTTGGAAACAAGAGTGATCTGGAGGATGAGAAATTACCTCCTGAAAAGGAGGCATTATCTGTAACTTTGATGAATGACTTTCAGAACCCATTTGTCTGAAACTATCTGTTGCCAAAGAGAAAAATGGAGAGTTATAGGTTCATAGGTTGGTACTAGGCTATCAGCCGTAGGACCTATACAAGCCTAGCCATAACAATTCCCTGGCTATTTCTTCCCACACTATTTACTTCCCTGGACACCTGTCTAGAAGGGCGACTGACGTGATCCCCAGGGTGAATTTCCTTTCTCCCATCCAATCGTCAAGGTTCCTTTTGAAGAGGGCCAAAGAGGCACTCTGCTTGACATGTGTGGGCAATCTATTCCAGAGTCTGGGGAGTCTCTGGGTCAGGAACCTATCCCTCCAGCATGTTTTGTTTATTGTGATGACAAGGTTTAGATCCCTGGAGCGTGTGTCTCTGAGGGATTGGGATTTCTTTAAGTGTAGCATGTCCAACAGCTCTAGGTTTGACATGGCCTTGTATGTTAAGCAAAGATCGCCTCTGAGTAGACGATATGCAACAAAGTATAGCTGGAGTTATTTAAGGCGGTCAGCATAGGGCATCTGCTTTAGGCCTGTGATTCTTTTAGTGAGGTATTTCTGCGGCCTTTCCAGTTGTTGCAGATGTCTTGAGAGGTACATACCAAATGGGGCATTGTATTCTATAATGGGTCTAATGAGGGATGAGTACAGTGGGGCAATTGCCTCCTTTTTTCTGGATGAAAAGCCCTTAGTGATGAGGTGTGCCACATAGAAGGATTTCCTGACTGTTGTGGCAATGTGGTTATCGAAGGCGAGACCACTGTCCACCTGTGTCCCTAAGTCTCTTATCACACTTTCGGTGTTTAGTGTACTGCCACCTATATGGTAATTCACGGGTAACTGTTTTTTCCCAAAGTGGATAACTATACATTTCTTGGCATTGAGCTTGAGCCTATGGCTCTGGCACCAAGCATCTGTTTCTGTAAGGCCCTTTTGTAGAGTATCCACATCATTTGGGGATTCAATAATGGTTCCCAGTTTGCAGTCATCTGCGAACTTTGTTAGCCAGAGTCCCTTAGTGTTGACCTGTACTTCAGAGAAGTAGATGCCAAACAAGAGCGGTCCCAGGACTGAACCCTGAGGTACTCCACTTGTCTGGAACTGGATTTGGAATCAGCTACTTTTACAGTGTGGGTTCCATCAGTAAGCCAGTTAGCAACCCAATGGGTGATGTAAGGATTAATGCCCAGCTTAGTAAGTTTATCTATGATTCCAGAGTGGGGGATGGTGTCAAAGACCTTGGCAATGTCTAGATAGGCTGTGTGAACCACCTTACCCTGGTCCATGGCTCTAGAGACTGATTCAAAGAAGTCAATCAGGTTCAGGAGACAAGATCGGCCCCTTCACGAACCCAAACTGGGTGGGGTCCAGTGTTTGAAGGTTGCCTTTGTTTATAAGTTCCATGACAATACGCTCCATGGCCTTGCAGATAAGGCTCATCAGACTGATGGGACGGTAGTTTCCAGGATCCAAGGTGGATCCCCCCTTGTGGAGTGGGATAACTGTAGCTCTGCACCACTCAGTGGGCACAAAACCTGAGGTGAGGCTATGATTAAACATGACACTTAGGTGAGGTGCCAGTTCATATTGTAGTTCATGTAGTACACAGCCCGGGATGTCATCTGGTCCCATGGATGCTGTATTCTTTGCTTTGGAGAATGTGTTTTTTACCTGTGTGGCCGTTATTACCGGAATTTGGCAAACTTTACAACAAAAGGAAGAAATTTGAGATGGGCCATTTAGGGGGTGAGAGGGGGGTGAAGTTGGCACTGAATCGATCTGCCAGGATATTGGCAATATCCTTGGGATCAGTATATTTAATGCCATTCTGTTTTAGCTGACAGCAGATCTGAGCATTGCCATTTAGATTCTTGACATAGTTATAGAATGCCTTGTGGTTGTCTTTGGAATCTTTGGCAATTTTATTTTTGTAACTAGCTTTGGAGGATTTTATGAGGGATCTCAGTTTCTTACGGAGGCTGGTAAGGGAGTTTTTTGCATCCTGGGATTTTCCTCTTTTCTGCAACAGTTTCTTCCTTTTGTTGTAAAGTTTGTTTATGGCAGGGAACCACCAGATTGGCTTCCTGTTTTTGGATGAGAGCATCTTGGTTCTATTTGGGATGGCATGATTCATGCATGAGTGTATGTGCTCGTACAGTGCCTTAGTGTAGGATTCAGCAGTTGAACTTTCAGTTCCTGTCTGCATGGGTGTCATGAAGTTTGTCACTTCTGACTTGAGTAGCATGAAGTTGGATTTGAAGAAGTTTTTTACAGAGGTTTCCTTACTGGGGGGTGGGGGTGGGATGTGGATGTTAAAGGTGATTAGCTTATGGTCAGACCTGACTAACGAGGGGGTGACCATAGGTGTGGAGCATTGATTTCCCATGTTGGTAATGACCAGGTCTAGGATATTGGAGCCCCTGGTGGGACTATGGATTAGTTGATCCAGGGCGTTGGAATTTAAGAATTCCAAGAACCGTTGGGCAAATGTGTTGGTACATGAGTAGTTTTCCCAGTTAATGGCAGGGTAGTTAAAATCACCCAGTATTAGGGTGTTTGGTTCTATCCTAATATTTTCTAGTATGTTTAGAAAGGTGTAGTAAGAATCTTGGGGCATGGTGGGGGATCTGTAGCAAGCTACAATTTGGATTGCAGTCTTACCTAGTGTTAGTTGCACCTGGAGAATTTCAGACGCATTGTGTTGGGCAACTAGCCTGGTGGTGTGACTATCCTTGGTGAATATTGACACTCCTCCACCTTTAGTGTTTCGGTCCGGGTTTGGTGGCCGAAAGGTGTGGTAAGAGTTGTAGCCTGGTATTGCAGGGGTGCTCTCTGGAGCCTTGAACCAGGTCTCAGTTACTGCACAGATATTGATGTTCTCCATTTTTAGGAGTGCCTCGAAAGAGTGCATTTTGAGGTTTAGACTTCTAGGATTGAGTAGCATTATCTTCAAATTTTGCATGCTTGTACCTGTTACGGTGGTGGTTTTGTCCTTTGAACTTTGCCTAAAAAAGGCACTATAGGGGTGGCAAGAGCCTTAGCCAGTAACCTGAATCCCAGTGGTGACAGGTGCAGACCATTCAGACGTTCTGCAAGAAAAAAAGGGGCCAGGGTGGGAGGGGTTCAAAAGGTCAGACTTGTTGGGTTGTCGCTGGTTTTGGGAGGTTCAAGACTTACGTTAAGGAAACTACTTGCCATTTCTTCGTAAACATATATTTGTCTGCATTTGGTTGAGACTGTTTATTCTGCTTTTTTCCAAAACTGGATGATGAGATAGAAAATAGCTTGGAAAATTTGGAAAAGGTGGGCTGAAAAATCTTAGAGATTCCCCTGGATAAGCTTGCCCCTTTCGTCAAATTTTTTGATCACCTTTGCAGCAGAAGGGCCAAACGCTGAACCTCTAGCCAAATATGAATTTGAAATCTCATTTTAACATCATCTGGTAGGTTTTGATAATGCAGCCATGGAAACCTCCTCTAAACAGTACCAGTGGCCATATCCCTGGAAAAAAGTATTAATAGAGTCATACAAGAGCTATAAACAATGAGTGCAACAGAAGAAATGTAGTTAAAGAAGAAAATGCAGATACAGCATTCCTCTTACTTTCACAATTAGTCAGAACAAACTTAACATATGAACCTGACAATTCAAAATTCTGAAAATCAAAGTTGCAGAAGTATACACTTTTTCCCCATACCTAGCAATAATTTTCCCGTCCTTAGCAGAAGGAGTAGGATATGAATTGACAGGGTGCTTAGCAGCAGTGGGATCAACTACAGCTATATCTGCTGGGTCAGATTTGGGAATAGTATATAAAATTAAAAAAAAAAAAGAGGAGGGAACCTTGTACATATTTGTCTTTTTGTGGCAGCTGTTTGACTAACAGGAAATCTGCAGGCAGTAATACACACATCTACTAAACCAGACAGAACAGGAGGAATGGCTGTAGTTTTGAAAAATCCTTTTGTAAAAATTCAGTATTTTCTAAGGGATTGAGAACCTCAGCATTCTTCCACTGAAAACACTGGCACATTCCAGCAATACTCTCAGAGAAACTCTCACAGACAGAATGAAAAACTGAGCTATCCTCAGAGTCTGAATCAGAAATCTGAGGGGGAAAAAAACTGAATTTATCCCTGCATCTTCCAATCCAGATTCAGAATCTTGAATCTGTTTAGAAAAATTGGCATCTCTCTTTCTTTTACCAGAAACTACTTTACAATAAGAATCAAGAGCTGAATTAAACTCTAAGCCAGACCCAGTAAGCTACTTGTCCTCAAACAAATTTGAGGAGGAGTAGATGCATAATTAATATTCTGTTTCTTTTTGACATGAAAAATGGGGTCAGGCAGTTAATAACCCCCCCATCTTGGCAATATACATTTATTTCACCAATTTTAAAACCTAATAAAGATCCAACTAGATGTTCTTCATATCGACCCATCTCATTACTTAATGTTGATTATAAAATGTTTATGAGTATTTTTGCTGATAGATTGAAGACAATTATCCCCGGCATTATAGACATAGATCAGACGGGCTTCATTGTAAATAGAAATACTTTTGATAATATAAGAAGAACTTTAACATTAATTGATTTTGCAAATAGGAAAAAGAAAGATTTAACACTTATTAGTCTTGATATAGGTTCAGCATTTGATTCAGTAAGTTGGGACTATCCGTTTACCTTACTGAAATGCACAAATTTCTCTGATGCATTTGTAAATTTAATTGAGCATTTATACAAAGGAACGCTGGCTTATATTAAGGTAGGAACATATGTTTCACAAAAAATACCCATTCTTAAAGGTACAAAGCAAGGATGTCCACTTTCTCCACTATTATTCACTTTAGTAATGGAGCCTTGGGCTAATTTGATTAGAAACAGTACTGACAGAGGGTTTTGAAATAGAACAAAATACAACATCAAAAATTCAACTTTTTGCAGATGATGTTCTAATTACATCAGCAGGATCTAATTCTTCTATGCAGTCTTTATTTGATAAAATGATGAATTTTATAAGTATTTCTGGTTTAATATTCAATGAAGTAATAACTAAAATACTACCTATATATACGAAAAAATACCCTCATTAGTGATTTTACTAAATATGTACCCAACTCAGGTGAGATAACTTATTTAGGTATAATACTATCTAAAGATATTAAATCTATTATATATAATAACTATAATACCTGTTTTCTTAATATACAAAATCTTTTTAATACCTGGAATAATATGTTTTTACTATGGAGGAGAGACTTACAATTATTAAAATGATAATATTCCCCAAGATTTTATACTTAATACAATCAATAATACTTTCACCTACAAAAATAACTATCAAGAAACTGAATACACTAATGTTAAATTTCTTATGGGCACCTAATAGACCTAGGATTGCATTAAAGAAACATACTAATAGCTGGTCTCAAGGGGGTATTTCTTTTCCAGACTTTAATTTATATATTATCTCTTCTATTATAAAAGTTATTACTTTATTAATAGATCGGTCATATGTCAAAATGGAAAGATTATTGGGAGCTAATTAGTATGCACTTCATGAAAATCTCCTTAACACATAAAAATATGATTATAAATAACTCCATGTTGTGGTTGCTAAAGGAATTTTGTACTTCACCTATTACACCTAAACATATGGTCTGTTACCCATTAAATATTATTATTAGTTATCGTAACTTTATATTCATGCACCCTAAGTATAGGGAATGGAATTTTATTGTATTCCTATAATTTATACTCAGGGTATGCTTATGTCATCTACTTCTGAAGGAGCTCATTTAGCTATAGATAATAATCTAAAGTACTGGTATCAGCTGATATCTGATAATAAAGTTAAAAATCTAGATTTCTTAAAACAAGAATTTGATCTAAGAGAAACTTGCTGGTTAGAGGTTCAGATCTTTAGACAACATCTCATTGATAGAATAGATCTAATGTCTATAACAGTTAAAGAATCTATTCCAAAACAGATTGATTACTTGATAATAAATTTACAGCATAAAGTTTCTGATAATTTTATGTATATATGAAAGTTTACCTTTATCAGACAAGAAACTTTTTACAATGTAGATTCATACTGGAATTATTTCACCTCTATTAATGGGGACCCACAAACTCAACAAGATAAACAATATATATTGGAATCTGCTTATAGAACTACATCTTCCATTGTCTGGAGACTTTATACATGGAAATTTTTACATAGATCTTTTTATACACCTTTGATGATGAATAAAATGAATAATAAAGATAATCTATGTAAGAGATGTAATGTAGAAATTAATGCTGACTGGGCTCATATGTTTTATGACTGTATGAAGTTGAAAGAATACTGGAAGTCAATTAATGAATTTTTGCAGGCTCTTTTTACAGATAATTTCATTATTTCTAAGTCTCTTATATTATTCAACACACCTGTACCTCAATGTGTTAAAAAGATTAAGCTTCCCTTGTTATGGTCTATCCTAGCAGTGGCTAGGAAAATAATAACTAGAAATTGGATTTCAGATACACCTCCTTCGTACAATGAATTTAAAAATGTTATGAATATAATGTGTCATATGGAAATAAGCACAATTAGAATGAGAACAACTAGAAAAACATCACATTTTATTGTATGGGATAATTTACAAAATTTGTTAAAAAAATTCTAATTTCAATAGCACAGTATTTTAGTTTAATTAATTGATCTGATTGTAGTGGATGTCTTTGTAAATACTTTAGTTGTTTTGTTGAATATTATAATAATACCTATTTTTAATTATTTGTATAAAATTGTTATGATATTTCTCTTATATGTTAAAACAATAAACTTGTTTTGAAAAAAAAAAATGGGGTCAGGCATGTTACTAATGGCATCAGCACATTCCCCAGGGATGGGCACAGCATTCAGACAGAACAGGGAAACCTTCCCTGTTCCCTCTCCCAGCACCAACAGGAATGGCTCTTCCTTGCCCACCAAGGGAACCCTAACTGCTGTAGAGGATGTGGCTAACCATTGGAAAATGGTGGCTGTACTTGCAACACCAGAGGGATCTGGGGTAAAAGATGACTGGTCTGAGGTTCAACTACTGGCCACAGCAGAATCACCCACTGCAGCTGAGGCAATTTGCTAGCCTGCTGGGATGGCAAAGGTTGTTTGCTTAATTTTTGCTTCATTTTTTTCTTTTTGTGGCTGGAAGAAGGACCAACCATGGGACCAGTAGTCTGTTCCACAGTCAAGCTGAAAATGGTATCTCTTTCCCAGGGAAGACAAGCAGCAAATGCCAGTAAACAATACCAGTCTACAAAAGTTACTTTTTGACAGAAAAAAACACAGTAAAATCACTTTAAAACACTATGCCATATATAAACACAATTTCTCCACAGAAAGAATGTTTTCATTTACCTTACATCACTTTTAAATTGACAGGAAAGAGAGCACTCCATTTAAATGTATGTGACAGTCTCGTGACAGTACATTAAAACACAAGACTCATAGTTTTAAAATAACTTTCCTGAAGAGCAAAGTGATAAAACAGCAACAAAAATAAGAAAATGGAAGTTTTTTCACCCCAAAAGGAACTTATCTACCCAGCAAAGGAACAGCACAAGCTGCTCATTGATCCCCGAAAGCCTCAGAGGACCGTAGTCTTTGCGGCAGTAAAGTTTTGAAGGGTTTCATGACCAAACTTGTCTTCTAGTCAGCTCAGCTCAAGTTATGCTACAGTGTGGGTATGTGGATGGTGCCCTGAAGCTTTGGAAGCTGGCCAATTGTTACAGCCTTGGCACAAGCACAATATAACCCATATAGCTAAGGCTACTGCAGCAGTGATCAATATGATGAACATCAAGATTTTCCATAACACAAATTTTGGCTGGGTTGTAAATGCCAGTCCAAATGGGGGCTTTGTCAATGCCTCTACCATAAAATGTAGGTCCCAAGGAAGAACTGGTTCCCTGAGTGAGGGTCTGAAAAGGAAAACACCTTTCTGAGCCTGTGTGAGGCCAGCATGTGATTCTGTTGGCCTGCATGAAAATTAGAAACATCTGCTAGCTGTACCTTAATGGTGGAGAAGTTTGAGATTGATCAAATCTGTGTGCTAGGAAATAGACAGCCTTTGGAATAAGGGCTGAAAAGAGGTCAATGCCTTATGAAGAAGCCCAAACAACACCATTTCCACTTCCCATGATAGAGCTTGTGCATTGATTCTTTCTGGGAAGCTGACAAAATTTGAACCACAACAGATGAAAAAACTGCATTGCTGGCCATCACTGGAATTGGGGAAACCAAGCCGTTAGTCTGAAGTTCAGTAGATCCTGATGAGGCTTCTCAGAGGCGTGTGAAAGCAGATGAGGCCTGAGAAGAGGGAAACAGATTTGCACAGGCCAGGAAGTAATGAGAATAACAGATGGCTTACATTTATTTATTTATTGACATTTGTTAACCTGGAAAGTCCACTGGGCCATTGACCCATTTTCAGTGGAGGCCCGTGGAGAAAAGCTCCATACAATCACAGAAATGTTTACATAACATCAGCTTAACTTTGAAAGTCAAGAAAGTTTTTACACAATACAAACTTGAAGTAGATATACAAGACAAATACATATTACAGAGATATACAATACAAGAAAATAAACCTAGTGTGTTAGATTTTTAGTAATTCTGTTTGTATATTCTCATAAGTAAGAATACTGTTTAATGAATTCTGTTTATTCAGCCACAGAAATAAAGAAAGCTAGAGAGATTGGATACGAAGACAGATAGTGTAAACTGCAACTATATTAAGTTAGTAAAAGTATTTGTAGTGTATACCGACCAAAATATTTAAGGTGGTTTAATTATATGACTACAAGAACAGACAAGGCTATTAAGATAGTGTTTTTGGTTGCTTTCAATAGCCATCTGTGAATCACGGGCAAAGCAGAAAAGATGGAGAGTAGTCTGGGAGACCATTGCTCGAAAACAGTATTCCTCAGAGACTATTCCTGTGGAGGGATCATGGCAAAATACTCATTGCACTTGGTGTTATCCGATGAAACAAAAAAGATCATAGCAAAGCTGGCTGCAGTGGTGAAATATCTGCTGTGCCACCATTGGACTGAAGAACCACTTGTAAGGCATTAGGACTGACCTGCTAAGCCTATTCACAAGGCGACTGAGAAATCCCAGAATGTACATTGCATTATAAAAGGAAAGCAATGCAAGATCACTGTCCATTGTTAAACCTTTCATTTCTTCCTGGTATAGGAGAAATGATCTGGTTCCTCCATATTTGTTTACATGCCAAACCACCACCACCATGTTGTCTGTTTGGATAAAGATCACCCCCAGAGAAGACAGTCCTGAAGCTCCTTCAGTGCTAGCAGAACTGTCCATATCTCTACGGCACTGATGTGCAGATAACTGTCATCTGAGGTCCATAAATCTTGGACCATTCTCCCCCTTGAAATGCCCCCACTCCTGTGAAGAAGTATCTGTGGTAACTACTGATTCTGCTCACTGAAGGACAATTGCCAGACAGACTGAACATAAAGGGAGTCTACCCACCACTGTAAATGTCAACTGCAAGTATTGGTTATAATGATCGATGTCAATAGGGGATGCAAGAGTTGAGACTACTGCACTCTCAGAAGTCATCATAGAACTCTCATGTGATTGTCAGCAAATTGCATCACCACTATGGAGAGTGCCATTAGGTTGAGAACCCTGAGGACTAAAGTGGCCATTGGGGATGTAGACTGAAGACGACTTTGGACATTTATTTTCAACATTTGGATTTTGTCTGATGGCAGACAACCTACTGAAGTGATCATGTCCAACTGGCATTAAAATAAACTGAATTACCAGGGTAGGATAGAGAAATGATTTCTGATAATTTATGGAGATTTTCAAGGGCAGACACACCTGAGCAAACAATCTCAGCCTTTGATCAGAGACTTCACTGTTGGAGCAGCAAGGGGCTAGTCGTCCATATGAGGGAAGACTCAATCTCTGAAGGCATAGATGGGCTGCTAAAATGACCATGCACTTGGTGAATACCCAGGGAGCTATGGTGAGACCATAGGGCAGGGCTCTGAAGTGACAGTGATGGGCTCCTAGATGGAAGCATAGACATCCCTGGGATGCTTTTACTATTATGACATGGAGGTAGGCATCCTGAAGATCTACAAAACACATCCATTTTCCCTGAGGCAAGACAGAATTGACTGTACAGTGACCATTTTGAACTAGGTCTTTTTGACATAGTTGCTTAAGTGGCTGTGATCCAGTATGGGCTTCACTTCCTGATTTTCCTTCAGAACCTGGAGTAAAATCCTGACCCTATCTGTTTTGATAGGACCTCTTGGATGGAGGTAATCTTCCTTTTTGCCACTTCTAGTTGATAGAGTTGAACATATGGGAGTGTCCTTTTTATTGAGGGGGTGTAGAGTAAAGGGTATAGAATAGCCTCTGGATATTATTCCTCTGACACAGTGGTGCAGTGGATAGTGCTGCTGCCTCACAGCAACAGGTTCCCTAGTTCAATCTTGGTAGGGGTGCCATCTGTGTGGAGTCTACATGTCCTCCTTGTATTTGTGAGGGTTTCCTCTAGGTGCTATAGTTTCCTCCCACATTCCAAAGACATGCAGTAGGTGGACTGGACACTAAATTGGACATAGGTGTGAATGTGCATGGTGTGGAAAAACTACAGTGGCAGGGTTAGCCACCCGGCATTATAAACCTTGGCTCTAGATGGCTGTCACTACTGAAGTGACACCCCAACCCCATGTGCAAAAAATGAGAAAAAGTGGTTGTGGATGGATGAAGTCTTCTTCTGACCTATATGTCCTGAGTAATGGTCATCCATGCAGGACAGTACAGGGACAAATGACCCCTGACTTCTTCCAGTGGGTAGCAGTTGGGTTGCCTTTAGAGACACTGGGATTGCCTTTGGAAAATTGTCCATGGTATCCATGGTTATGTAGACCTCCCCTCAGCCTCTGGGTCTGCATCCATTAAAGGGGACACCTCTGCCTCAGCCACCCTTTTCAAAAGGGATTTTAATTGGCTGCCACTTAGTTTTTCTGAACCAAAGTAAATTTGGGCCCTTTTAGTTCCTGCTATATGATTAATGGGGGGCCTCAAATCTCACTCTGATGGCAGAAAGTATTTTGCCATCCTGCTCACATTTTTGAATTTTCTCTTTTACTGAAGGACCGAACATGGAAGATTCAAAGGTGATTTAGTGAAGGATGCTTTAAAATTATCATCAAAATCACAAAGGCACAGCCAGGCCTGACGTCTCATCGCCATGCCTGCATCCACTGCCTTAACCACTTCAACAGCTGCATTATATATAAGGTAAATGAAGACGCTTGAAATACTTATCTTGCTCAAGGACATCTCCAACTGCTTCCAACATCGGAGACCTTCTCAGAGTTGCAGGAGCTCGCTGTGCCAAGTCCCCCTGTAAATGGTTCAGGTGAGTGGCATAACTCAGGGTATTCAATGCAAAACAGCCCAAATCATATGCCTGCTTTTTTATCCTGTCCATAGCCCTAGACTCCTTGTTAGGGGGATGTGTCATGGTTGTATCATAGCTCAGTTCCTTGTTTGCTGTTGGTGCCAGGATACAGAGACTTGGCCTAGTGTTGTCTGTCCTTGGGAGGCCTGAGAATTCTGTCTGGTTTCCAAGGCACAGTTATGCCTGGGATTTTATATTGGAAAAACTGAACAAAAATTAAAAGAAAGAGTAAATAAACATTTATATGACATCAAGAAAAAAGAAAAATGCCTTGTTTAAATATATCAGGGATACCCCAGGACAGAGCTTTAAGTTCATTATCTTGGAAAAAATCAGAAAAAGTAAGAGAGGAGGACCTTGGGCAGTAAAACTAGACGAAAAGGAGTTGTACTGGCAACTAAAACTGAATGAGGGACAATGGCCTGGTCTAAATGATTTTATTTCTATTGCCCCGATGTTAAAATTAAACGCGCTTGCTAGCTAGGCAGAGAAAATTAACGTAGAAATTTTAAACAAAAAATTAAACTTTTATTTACAATTATATTTGTCATGCATGTTAAATTCATTCCATCTTGCTTGTTGTTAGGAACATCCTATGTCCTGAACTGAAAAGGATGTTCCTCAGGTGACCTCTATTTTGTATACAACAATGTTTTGTATGCAACAGTTTTTTGTATAAAACAAAAAAAAACTTTTTGCAAAGGCAGATTACACAAAAGCTTTCAGTTTTTTTTAAAAAGTCAGATTTTAGCAATGAATGACATAAGAAAAAAGATTATGTTTTATGTTTAGAAATCACGGTGATGGGGTCGGTCTATAGCTTTAAACTTGCTTAGGTTAGATTTCTGTTTTTTAAATCGTACGCTGACTGGTGGCTTGAGGAGGCTTGGCTATCATGTGACCATCAATGTCTTATACAACCAAAGTTTTTATCTGAGGAAGTTAATCATGTAATAATGAAAGCGCCCATCACTAAATAAATTCTTGCAGAGCTTGACTACTTTCCCTTGCTAGTGTAGTTTGTGTTTTATCAGTTTTACTTGTAGAGTTTGTTTTTGTGAGTGCTTTCTACCCATGCTACTTCTGAGGGAACGGCAGCCAGCTTGCAGCTTTTGTTTCAGGAAATGGATATTGCAGACCTAAACAGAAGCATTGGTAACCTCACACTGTTCATCGACCAGTTGCTTCAGCAGATCAAAGGGGTTTCTGCTATGGTGACCAACAGTATGGATAACAGGAGATATACAGTTCCACCATATCAACTACCTATTGGAACGGACTCCCAATAAGGATTTAATATGAAGTACAATATGGAAAACAGAACAACCTAACATAAGAAGGGATTTTATTCCAGGAACAAACATATCCTACTCACAGCCTCCTTTATTACCATATCCACCACCACAAGGAAAAAGTGCTTCAAGGCAAATTCCATTGCTAACGGAATGGTTACAGTTTGACTCATTCCTCACTGAGGAACAATCCAGTGGAGCAACTATCACAAACTGGTTTAGTGAGTATGACTATAAATGATTAAAAATCAAATAGTTGCAAATGGAAAATACCTATTTTATGGAAAGTATTAAGACTAATAGCGTGCCAAGGGGACAATTAGTGTGGTGTTCCCCTACAGGCTTAATTAATAATTCTTCTTTACACAGGGAACTTCTAGTGATGTTTGATAGACATGGTATAGAGTATGTGGAGTTATTAGTGGAACGTAACTCCAAGTTAATAGAAGAATTGATAACCAATATCAATCAGCTTGATAATTTAATTACGCATGACCTGGCATATGACAATTTCAAATATGAATATGCCTGTATTTTCTCAAGTATCAGTCAGCAAATTCACCAAAGTAGGAAATTAAAAAAAAAACTAGAATGGGACAGAAGGGACTACTTAGTGGGGAAGGCATTTCCAATCCTCCCAGTCTCACAAGCAAGGGGCACCTGAAATTTCTCAAATAATGACAATACCAACCATATCAATGACCAAAAAAGAATTAATACTGTAAACATGAATAAGCAAACAACTACTAGCAATTACAATAATGTTGACCATTTGGATTCCCCCCCCCTCCGCAGGTCGGAGAGAATATGGGAAAAATAGCAGTATCAGGGAAATTAGTGATGACCCTGCAACCAATATCCGACCCAAACGAGCAGACCAAAATGGCAGAACAGGGGATCCAGACAATTGAAATGGCACTAAATAGCACCTTATCAGTCCAAGAGAACATTCTAAACAAGAATAACTCTTATAAAATTATAATTAATACTGATAGAGATTTTAAAATATATAATTTTCCTCATCCTCTATGGGTGAACAACACAGGAATTTATTTGGAAAAGGTTTAATATTTGTCTCCACAAAAAAAGAGTGATAATGCCAAAATGCCAACTGATTCAAAACTGAATATTCAGAAACTCAGTTTTAACTTGATGTTAGATAACTCGTCTGAGGCCATGACAGGGCTTAGGGTTTCAAGCACCTACAATCCCCCAATAAATCCTACATTACAGCTCTATTAAAAATATGTGAACTAGATATGAGAAACATGCTTAAGAGCAACTATAAAAGATCTGAGGTATACAACTTAACAATACAGGAACATGACAAATTAAATGAAATAAAACACTCAAACATAAGAATAATAAAACCAGATAAGGGAGGAGGTTTAGTGGTTATGGAGAAATTGGACTATAAGAATAGGATGAATAAAATCCTCATGGAAGATACATACATAAAGGCATCCCTCAACGAAGTAAATAAGGCCTAAGGTAAACTTAGAGGACAACTGAATGACTTGTTCATTGAACAGCGAACAACAACTGAGGAATTTAAATTACTTAAACATTGCAACTCCAATCATTCTGGCAATGTTTGGAGTCCCAAAGATACACAAGGACTCCAAAAATCCCTCCCATGAGGCCAACTGTCGACACATGAGGTTCTATAACCTATTCATGTGCAAAATTCTGGGATGAGACATTAAAATATTATGTCGGTGAGGAGAAGCAAATTTTCAAGAATTCATGAGATTTTTTGGCCAGAATAAATGAACTAGAATATCAAGACAAGAACACATTCCTAACTACAGACATAAAAGACTTGTACACCGTCATATCACACAAGTTAGGAATTCAATGGTTTTACAAATATTTAACATCAAAAGGTGTACCAAAAGAAAAAGTAAATTTCTATGAGGAACTGATTTTGGAAATAATTGCATCTTCTTTGAGAACAACTACTACTTGCAGAATAAAGGGGTAGAGATGGGTTCCCCTTGCAGGTCACTAGTGGCCAACATTGTAATGGTGTACTGGGAGACAAACTACTTATTCAACAACAACACCATGGAATCATGTAGGTTTTATATGCGTTACCTAGATGATATTTTTATAGTATGGCAAGATGTACCAGAAAAAATTCTAGATTTCCTAAATTATATTAATAATACAACCAACTTTTTAAAGTTGACATATGAAACAGGAGGGATGAAACTATCATACTTGGACATACTAGTAAGTAAGGAAATAGACAAGAGAACATATATAGCAACCATTTACCAAAAACCCACACACTTGAACAATTTTCTACATTATACGAGTGCACACCCAGTCACACAGAAAAGGGCCATAGTAAAAAGCCAATTTGTAAGAGCTGCCAGAACGGCTACAACAGAGGAAGAGTTCCTGTATGAATGTCTAACATTAAAAGGAACATTCAATAGAAGGGGTTACCCATAGAAAATTGCAGATAATGTGATGTATGAGGTAATCAGCAAAAGAGAAATAGGGCATTTTACTCCACTTTTAGGGCACTGAAACAAGTGCAACACTACAGTAAATAACCACTTATTGACTAACTATCAAGGGGATAGGATGGACTTAAGAGTTCATTTATTATGACATTCACTTGGGAGAGTGAACAAATAAAATGGATTTTTAATAACAATTGGACAATAATTATGAAGGAGAGAACAGCAGTTGAAATGATGGAGGACAAACCAATAGTGGTCTACAGAAAAGGGACAAATATGAAAAACTTCTTTGAAACAGAAAATAGAGGAGGACCTACTACCACTATGCCCATGATGTGCAAGTGCTCACATTGCCCTTACTTCAAACATATTTACACAGGGGATTCATTCCAAGGGAATTCTCACACGTTGAAAATAAAAAGGAACTAGAACTGTGAAACGTCTGGAGTGGTCTACATAGCTTTATGTCAGTTATGCCTGGGGTTTTATACTAGAAAAACTGAATGAAGAGTAAAAGAAAGCATATATGAATATGTGTATAACATCAAGAAGGAAAAAAATGCCCAGTTTAAACATATCAGGGGTACCTCTGGACATAACTTTAAGTTCATTATTCTGGAAAAAGTCACAAAAAATAAGACAGGAGAACCTTGGGCAGCAAAACTAGAACAAAAAGAGTTGCACTGGCAACTAAAATTGAATGCGGGATGATGGCCTGGTCTGAATTATTTTATTTCTATTGCCCCGATGTTAAAATTAAAGGAGCTTGCTAGGTAGAGAACATTAGCATAATAATTTTCAACAAAAAATGTGACTTTTATTCACAGTTATATTTGTCATGTATTTTAAATTAATTCCAACTCACTAGTTGTTAGGAACATCCTATGTCCTGAGCTGAAGCGACTGTTCCTCAGGGAACCAGTGTTTTCTATATAACAATGTTTTGTATACAACGTTTTTTTTTTTTTTGTATATAACAAAAACAATTTTTTTTTGCAAAGACAGATTATTCAAAAGCTTTTTTTAAAAAATCGGATTTTAATAATGAATGACATAAAAAGAGATCATGTTTTATGTTAAGAAATAGTGACAAAATAGGTCAGCCTTTAGCTTTAACCATGCTTGGGTTAGATTTCTAATTTTTAAATCATGCACTGATTGGTGGCTTGAGGAGGCTTGGCTATCACATGACCATCAACGTTTTATACAACCTTAACTCATTAATAAAGTTATCTGAGGAAGTTATTCATGTAATAACAAAAGCGTTCATCACTAAATAAAACATTCTTGTAGAGCTTGGCTACTTTCCCTGGCTAGTGTGGCTGGTGTTTTATCCCTTTTAGTTCCTGGTATATCATTAGGGAGCCTCAAATTTCACTCTCAAATTTTGACATTCTGCTCACATTTTTGAATTTTTTTCTTTTACTAAAAGACCAAACAGTGAAGATTCGTCAAAGGTGATTTAGTGAAGGACATTTTAAAATTGCCAGCAAAAGCACAAAGGCACAGCCACGCCTGATGTCTCATAGCCTTGCCTGCGTCCACTGCCTTAGCTGCTCCAACAGCTGCATTATGCATGAGATCCATGAAGACACTTGAAATATTGATCATGCTCAAGGACATCTCCAACTGCTTCCTTGAGTCCAAAATTGGAAGCCTTCTCAGAGTTGCAGGAACCAGCTGTGCCAAGTCTCTCTGTAAATGATTCATGTGAGTGCCATAGTTCAGGGTATTCAATATAAAAGTGCCCTTAGGAGGCCTGAGAAGTCTGTCTGGCTTCCAAGGCATAGATTCACACATATCAGGCTATTGGCATGACCTCTTTAAGGCTAGATCTATCAACTTGTCTGCTGAAGGGACAACCCAAGAAGTAGAGGGTACCAAACCATAGATCTCAAAGAAAACTTTCTCAGTCTGAGAGTGGGGTTCGGTGGGCCGTGATTCCTTCTACTGGAAGAGTTCTAAGATCTCACCAAAAGTGGGATGAGATTTGGGAGAACCCTCTCTGTCATTTGAGGTGGTGTTTGATGTAATGAATTCTGAAGGGAAGTCAGTGTATTTTCTTTTGCATATCCTCTTTCTTGGAACACTGGGGGGTGTGCCCTGACTCCTTAGAGGACTCTTCTTGCTGTTGTGCAGTGACTTTGACACCTGAGGCTCAGCTGACCCAAGGATGCTTGATAGAAGAGAAGGGAAAAGGCGTGGGATTTACAGGGTGGGGCTGATCGCAATTAGGTTTTTGTTTCCACTCTCAAGGGAGATGAAATCATCCCTCCCCCCCATATCCTGGAAAACCTTACCAATATCTGCTGGATTCAAGGATGCCAATTTCATGCATGGATCTATCCCTCCCAAAGGAGAAAAGATCACCATCAAAGATGGTATCCCTAAAGTGGAGAGTACGGAAAGCTTTGAGGATGGAGTCAGAGCTGAAGAATCCAATGCAGAGGTCTCTAACAGCATTAACAAAGCCATGTATGACAACTTCAAGAAAGGTGGTGAAGCCTTCGAGTCGAGACAACTGTCCCAAGATGGTCTTGGCCCTGACCTCATATCAGGGTTGAATGCATCAAATTCAGAGCCTTGGGTGACAACCCAAAAGTTAGAGTTGGCACCGAGGAAATGGGCCTCAGGTCCAAGATAAGAGTCCAAATACAGCCACTGCCAAAACCTGCATCTGGGAATTAGCTTCAGAAGGGGACATAGGACCAGTTCTACTTGCTTTCAGAGCCAATGGGGATGGCAGGACACTCATCTCGATATGTGTCTACAGGAAGGTCCGCATCAAGCGATCCAGGTCTACCTCTGACATACTTTTGTAGAACCTGAAGGATGGGGAAGATGAAGTGGAAGAAGGACAAGAATGAATCTTTGACATTTCCCTCTTGGATGCAGTCTGGTCTATCAGCCGCTTGGGACATTTGTCCTGAATTATGATCAGCTTCAACAACTCCAAAGCCAATGGTAGAGAGTATGCAAGTACTGACACTGAACGCATCTTCATTCAGGGAGTTTTGAAGCTGAAGGAAGTTTCAAATCTTCAGACTGTCTTTTCCTTAGTTCTGATGTGTTAGATTTAGCTTTATCAGTAGACATTTAGATTTAGAAGAATCCAGATCCGGTAGTAAAAGGCCTTTAATAATAAATTTATTCCATTTGTTGAACAGTACTCTGGGTTCAAAAGCTTTACAAATACAGCAATACACCATCAAGTGATCCACACCAAAACACAATACACATAGTTTGTGCTGCTCTCGGGGTTGTATTGTATGTCCACATTTGTTGAAACTTCTCATTATCTTTACCCATGTCTCCCTAAAGCACAAGCACAAAAATGAACAGCAGCAGTCTAAACTATAAACAGCAACAACAGCTTGACTAGAAGTTAGAAGTTAACAGCACAGTACACTACAGATAACTGTCTAAATACCAAAAGGACAGCTTTCTCTTTTCTTTTACAATGGAAAAGATGATGGCAAAAACACCCATATCACAAAAAGGAAAGGAGAACAGGGTTAATTCCCAAAAATATTTGTAAGAGACTATAAACAGGAAATATAGCCTAAACCTGAAAAAATGATGTAAATGTGCCTAATTATTCAAACTTTTTTACAGAATAAATAAGGTGAAGCACAGCACTTAGCTGAAAGCAAAGAAGAGATCTGCATCTGTTCACAATGGAGGCAAATGAAATCTGTGGTATTCCTGGTCCCTAGAGCATGATGGGAGGGAAATTCTTAAAGTGGCTTGAGATTGTAGCAGTAGTGCTGCCAAGTCAGTTACAACAAGCAGCTTGAGGATCCATAAGCCAGATTGGATGGATTGAATGAATACGACAGAGAAGATTCAGGATGCAATGGAAATAACCTAAAGAATTTTTAACCATTCCAGATTTTGGTTAATGGATATGGAGTAAAGCCAAGATGTGGTTAAAACATGAGAAGGTAAAGAAAGCAGCAAAAGATACATGAAGTAGGAGTACAAGGAGGATTCAAGAGAAGGGTTATATGGGAATAAGGGCAGCTGTGTGACAAGAAAAAATAAAGGAGGAAAGGAAGAGGGGCAGATTCTATAGGACAATAGAAGCATACTGCTTTGAAATGGGTATTCATAACCCAAGGGAAGTCTGATGAAAGAAACAGAAGCATTAAGATGAGACACGGTATCAAAGTAAGTGTAGAAAATCCTGTTACGGGGTTAAGGGTGATAGGACAACTTTTTTGAATGGAAATGATATTGCACAGCTGGAATTAGGATGCCAATCAGGCTTAAATGAAAGAGGGTAATAAAAAAGGGAAAATGTTATAGATATTGTGAATCAGGGCAAATAATTTGCATATATAGTGTGCCACAAGGTACAAAAGGAGTGGGGTAAAATACTGATGGATGACAGAATGCATACAGCAGAAAGACAGGGAAGTCATAGTGGTTTTGTATAGTGGGAGTCAGGTGAGGAAGCAGTATAGTCAAGCAAGTTTTTATGCATCTTGTTAGCTGGATTAAAAAAGTAATAGCCAAGACTGGAAGATAGAGGGGAGGAGTAGGACTGAGCATGACATCATGCTGTTATGGGAAGAAGGCCAAAAATAAAAGTTTCTTGGACAATATTTTAGAATATTACGGTTCAGGGAGGAACTAGGCAATTAAGTGAGGTAGATGGAATTTATCTAGGAAAAACAGGACAATTTATAAATGGAAATGAGTAAAAAAACTGAAAGAAAGAAAATGAGAAGGTGGTGGAGAAAGGTGATAAATTAAATGAATATTGAGGAAAAAATATGTATAAATGGTAACATATAAATAGAATGTACTCAGGTCTGCAATGACTTACTGAGTATACTGGAAAAGGTTACTAAACATATACTGTTAAAAACATCCAAATATAGAAGTAGCCTGCTACAGCCTGATTTCTGGACCATACCTCTCAACTGTCCAGATTTTCACAGAATGTTCAGAATTTTGTCTCATATTTTATTCTCATAAAATCACTGAGGACTGAAGTCATTAAATAATGATGCACGTTTGAGTTTCAGACTTTATATTCTACAAAAAATTAATGCTAACACAAAACCTGTTTTTCTATTAACTTTCTAAGTTTATAAGAGCAACATTTAAAATCTGTCCCTATTTTTGGGCCTTTGTTCCCCCATTACATTAAGCTTTGTCCGGATTTCTTGCACTAAGAGGTTGAGAGGTATGTTCTGGAATGCCAACCAATATACATTCCTCAATTAGATGTAGACTAAGAAAGGTATCTGGAACCACAGAGGTACTACTGTGAACAAGGAACAGTGAAAAATTTACACAGAGAAGAAGCTATTGTAGAGGCCTGGGGTACCAAATAAGAAGACAACATAAGAACCTGAGAGTACCCAAATAGAACACACATATGAGAATGAAGGCCAACAATGACTACAGTTTTTGAAAACAGCAAGATCAATGATTCCTCTCTAGAATATGTACTTTTTGTTGATAATAAAATTTAGTTCTGGTTAAGAATAATAACAATAAAATCAAAAAGGCAACCAAATCTTTCAATGTGTAAGTGAATGTTTTAAGATTTTCTAGTAAAAGAACTGTGAGAATATGTGCAACATTAATGGTCAATGCCTCACCCATCAGCAAGATGCTCTTCAATGTGCCAGTAAATTACATAATAATAGCACATCAATGTGTAATTGCCTTTGAGCACAGTTTACAGCTGGTGAGATGGATTTTTTCATTTTGTGAAAGAACTGTGTGTAGTTCCTCATAATCAGGACCACAGGAATATGGAATGCAGTCAAGGACAATAGGAAAATCTTATGACTCACACTGCCTGGGGTTCTGTAGGGTGAATTTAATATTCTCAGATGCACTATCATAATATCTTCCAAGTAAGGATATAATTCGTTGTCTGTCCAGAAATCCTGTCTAAAAAAACAAGAAACAAAATACATTATGTGAATTACAGCATTAAAAAAACCCCAAAAAACAAATATATGTTTGTTATAAACTCAGCTGGAGTAAACACATGTCTCATAAGTGTCTAATTAAATGCAGCTAAAAATCTACACTTATGACAATTCAATTCCAGACAGTTGCAGTTCTAAAAACACAAGCATTTTCATACAGGCCATCTCCAATTAAAGCAATTCACTTTGCAATCATAGGTTTTACTCCCATACTGACTGCCCAGTTACCTTAAGAATCCAAGGATGCCATGCAACCGAACAGTTTATGTTATAGATTTTGGGCACCTTCCATGTTCACTGTACATCTAAGGAATCTTGATGGCATGCTGATATACAAGTAGATGCACAGGTGCTGAAATTCAGAGCGTTATTGCCTCTGTAAGGGAGGCTATCAAGTGGAAAATTGGCCAGGTTGCAGAAATTGAATTTTTATGCACTAGGTGAAAAGAGAGACAGGCAGTAAAGGAAAGGAAATCTCATCATGGCCAAAAATGTTATATCCAGAAAGGAAGACTAAATACTAAAATAGTTAGAGAGGTACAGATAGAGCTGATCTGTTCAAACATCTGTTATTGTAAGTTTACTTACACAGCTGTCTTATGTTCAAAGGAATCATTGGAATCATAGAAAATACAAGGCAAGTGAGTCTTAAGACCATTTACACCTTGTCAATATCCACTCTTAAAATGTACTTTCTTTTTCAAGGAGTGCCAGTCCAGATAAGCCAGAGGTGAATGTGTGAATGCCCACTCAATCATCCAGTTCCTGTCTGAACTAAGGCAATGCATCTCACTGCTTGATTTGGTGCAGCAGTCTAGCCTACAGGTGGCAAAAACACTGTATAATAAACCATTCTTGCTGCTGTATTTTATTTATTGTTTGATGAACATTTAGATCCCTGATAGTGGTATTTGTGGGACTATTTGATTTGTGGAGATACAAGAGATCCATGACCACTGGGTCCCTAATGGCACAAAAAACAAGGTATAGATCTCCCTCAGAGTCTATAAAATACTGAATAAAGAGAGAGTGCATTTCCAATCTTTTCTGCTAGTTTAGTGTTTTAAAACCATTAATCTTCTTAGGAAAGTACAGTTGTGCAAGAACATTTTCCATAACAGTAGATGTCCTGATAGTTACTGTTGCAGTAGCCTAAGCATTTTGGGTCTCATCCCCGCCAAGCAGACAACTTACACACACACACACACACACACACACACACACACACACACACACTGGCAAAACAAAAATAACCAACAGAAGGGAGGCTGTAGGGAGGACGAGGACAGCTGCTGCAATGGCGATCTGTTAGAACATTTACTGTTATTGTACATTTCTTTCACAATTATACTATGTTCAACATTAGGTTAATGTTGCAGTAGTCTAACCTATTTGGGTAGATTACTACAGTTTAGAAACCAAAGAGAGAGAAGGAAGAAAATTATGAATCCAGGAGTCCCTGGAGAATAGCCCAACAAAGCCTGTTCTGGACCTTGAAAAGGAATCCAATTTGAAGAACTTTGTAAAGGTATATACAGAGGATCAAGTTGCTCCCTCTAGAACACTTTTAGTCTTAGCTCTTTCCAGAAAGCCACAAATGAAGCCAATGCCCAGTTAAATGGGTCCTAACCCTACCTGGAAGTAACTTGTTACAGTGAGAATAACAAAGAAACTGCATGAGACAACCACTTCGAAATTGCCTATTTTAAAACTGGATGTCATTTTTTCTTCTCTTCAAAGGACAGAAACAGCTGATCAACTTTCTAGAAGGGCTGAGTTTTGTCTAGGTAGTACTATGCTGCCTGTAAACATCCAGAGTATGAACTTCTTCCTCTTTTGTTTTTAGGTTGTGGAAAAAATAGGCAAAGAGATTAGCAAACTGCCTCAAAGTAAACAACTCAGAACTCTTTAAGCATAGAAGAGGGATTAGTTCTCTAAGAAACCCTGCTCTTGTGGAAAATAAGGTAGGCTTGATTCACTATAAGAGCTTGTAACTCAAGATTTTCTCCTGGCAGAACTCAGAGCAATGAGTAAAACAGTTTTCCATGTTAAAAACCCTAGCCTGATGAGCTGGTTCAAATGAAAAACAGCAAGCTTTTCAAGCACAAAGTTTAGATCTCTAAGAGAATCCACCTATTTTTTTAAGTGGACAGATATGTAAAACCCCCTTTCAAAAATTGCTTGACTTGAGGATGGGTAGAAGGGGGATCCAAGGGCAGACAAGCAGAACTGACTGACAAATGAACCTTGACAGAAGAAAAAGAAAAGCCAGAGAACAGTGATTCTCGCAAGTAATCAAGAACCTGAGGCAGCCAGGCCTTAAGTGTCCTGGTTCTTGGAAAAGCATCTACTAGAAAACCTCTTCTACTTACACATATACAATTTCCTAGTAGCATTTTTTTCACCCCTTCGATACTTGATGCATGTCTTTAGAGAAAAAAGTGCATAAAAGATATCAAAATTCAATCATCCAGGCAGTCAACGGAAGAGTTTTCAGATTCAGGTACACCAAATAACCCCTATTTTGTATGAGTAAATCCAGTCTATGGGGAAGCCTGTGGTAATTTCCCTTGTCCAGTTTCAAAAGAAGGGGAAAACCACTGCTGCTTGGGCCAAAAGAGGGTCACCACATCAATGTTTGGGCAGTCCTTCTGGATCTTTAGAAGAACCCTGGATATTAGTGGAAAGGGTGGAAAAACATAGGGGAACATTCCGGTCCATGGGAATGGGAAGGCATGTGACTTCCAGACCTATAGGCAAGGAATCCTGAAGCAGAATTTCTATAGTTGTCTGTTCTGACAGGAGGCAAAAAGATCTACTTGAGGGGTTTCCCACAGTTACATCAATTCCTGAAAGACTCCAGAATGAAGTTTCATTTTTTCAGAGACTAACTTGGTTCTGTTTAACTTATCTGCTGCAATGTTTTGCTCAGATGAAATATATACTGCCTGAAGAGTCAAACTGAGCTAAGTTGTTACCTCTCAGTCTTTCACAGCAAGTCTGCAAAGTGGCAGAGGGATAAGATCTCGTACCCACTTGTTTGTTTATGTACTACATTTCGGTCATGTTCTCTGTGAAAACTTGCAGAGGTACTGAAGACCAGAGATGATTTAGGACTTTCAAAGCATTTATCACTGCCATCATCTCTTTGAGATTTGTGTGTGTTTCTCTGTCTTGTTTATTCCACAGACCTTGCACTTTCACCCATTTTGAAATCTGTCTTCCCACATCAGGTCTGAAGCATCTGTTGTGGCAGACTGAACAGGAGGTAGAAGGAAGAAAGGAAGACCTGGATCTGAAGAAAACTGGTGTGCCTACCACAGAACCGGTCTTCCTACAAACCCCAATACTGGGATCTGAAAAGAAAAATGGTGAATTTTTCTCATATAATGTCTGGGAAGGGAAATCATAAGAATCATAGAATTCATGCACCCCAGAATCATGAGAAGTTCCCTAACACATACCAGGTTTTGATTGAAAAGACTCGGGGAAAAAAAGCACAATTGTGTAAGCTGAATTTACCATAACAGTAGAAGTCTGAATGATCACTGCTATAGTAGCCTTAACTATATGGGTTATATCCTGCTAAAGTTAAATCAGCAAGCTTCCAAAGCTTCCCGAACTGTCAAGCAGCTCAAGGTGAGCTGAGTACAAGACAAGTCTGTCCGCAAAGCCCCTCAGAGCTTTCCTGCCAGAGGAGAGAGGGAGGCTAAGTTCTGAAAGGGCAATGATAGGAATAACAAAAAATGAATGTCCACACTCTGGCATAAAAAACACACTGAAAAACAAGGGGGATGAAGAGAGTTGCTACTGCAGCAGTGATCATTCAAACATCTATTGTTATGGTAAGTTCAGCTTTCACAATTGTACTATCCCCTGCATACTGATCATTGCTGTAGAAGCCTTAGCTATACGGGTAGATTACCTTAGTTAACTATATATGGGAGGAGGAAGCAGTGTCCAGGATTCCGTTGAGAATGGTCCTAGCAAACTTGATCTACATTTAGAGAAGGAATCACTCTTATAGTGCTTTGCAAAAGTATGTACAGAGGACCAAGTAGCAACTTCTAAAATACTTCTAGAATTCATCCTCTTAGAAAAAGCCATAGATGAAGCCAAGGCCCTGGTACAGTGGGCCTTGACCCTGCCTGGAACAGATTTGTCATGGTGAGTATAACAAAAGTTAATAGCCTAGACAACCATTTGGAAATAGTCTGTGTTGACACAGCCTGTCCCTTCTTTCCTTCACAAGAAATGAACAATTGATCTGAAGATATGAAAGATTTATTTCTGTCAAGACAGAATCTCAGCTGTTTGTGGACATCCAAAGTATGGAGTATCCTTTCTCCTTCGTTTTTAGGTTTAAGAAAGGAAAGGGGAAGATGGATAGTTTGGCTTAAAGTACATTTGGATACTACTTTATGCATAAAACGAATAGTTCTCAAAGAAACCCTGTCCCTATGGAAAATGAGGTAGGATTGACTCACCATAAGAGCTTGCAGCTTAGATGCCCTTCTTGCAGAGGTCAGAGCAATCAGTAAAACTGTTTCCTATGCTAAGAACCTTAAGTAAGGCAGATTAGCTGGTTCAAATGGAGCAAATGTTAGCTTCTTAACACAAAATTAAGATCCTAAGGAAGGGACGCAGGTTTATTTGGAGATCTCTTATTCAAAACCTCTTTCAAGAATATTTGCCATGAGACTGCCTTGAAAGAGGAGGATCCATTGGTAGACATTCTGAAATGTCCGATAAATGAACCTCAACAGAGCAATAAGAAAGGCCATAGGATAGTAACTCACACAAATAATGCAAAACCAGAGAAAAATTAGCCCTGAATGGGTACTGGTTATGTTGCTGGCATCAACTAGAAAACCTTTTCCATTTGCTAATATAGGATTTTCTAGTAGCAGGCTTTCGTGCCTCCATTAGTACTTGCTGCATATCCTCAGAAAGCAGGTGCCTAAAAGGAATTAAGACCCTATTATCCAGGCAGTCAGGGGAAGACTATTGGTGTTGTGGTGTATCAAACACCCCTGTTCTTGTGAAAGTAGATCCATTCTGTGAAGAAGCTTGCAGTAATTGCCTCTGGCCATTTCTAAAAGAAGGGAGAACCACAGTTGCCTGGGCCAGAAGGGAGTCATCACAACTATCTTGTAGAATTTCTTCTGCATCTTCAGTAGTACCCTGGATATTAGTGGAAAGGTATATAAGAACATTCTTATCCAAAGAAAAGAAAAAGGCATTTGTCTTCAAGGCCTTTTTGCATGGAGTCCTAGAACAGAATTTTGCCAGCTGATTGATCAGAGAGGAGGCAAAGTGGTCTACTTAAGGAACTCTCCACAGATGGATCAAATCTTAAAAGACCCTCTGATCTAGGTTCCATTTGTGAGGGACTGCCTCATACTGTTCAGCTTGTCTGCCACACAATTTTGCTAATGGAATGTAGAATGCCTGTAGAGTGAGATTGTGCTTTGAAGCTATATCCCAAGCTAACATGGCTAGTCTGCAATGGGGGTATGACCTGGATCCCCCATTGCTTTTTGATGTACCACATGACTTTGGTATTGTCTGTAACTACTTGAAGGGGTCCCAGGAACCATGGTTCAGATGATCAAGATGATTGAAAGATGGTTCAGAGAACTGAGTGCCTTGATCAGGGGGAAGCATCTCCTTGATAGTTATGTGCTTGAATCTGTCCTTGGTTTTACACACCTGCTGGACTTTTATCCCTCCCAAAACTACTCCCCAAGCAAGTCCAAAACATCTGTGGTGACTGACTGCTTTGGAGCAGGGATGGAGAAGAGGAGACCTAGATTTAAGGATATCAGTTGCATCCCCCAAAATATTTCTCTTCTGACAAACTCCAATACTGGGATCTAAAAAGATAAAGGGTGTTGATGCTGGGACCAAAAAGATTTCAGATACCACTGTATCTTTCTCATGTGCAGTCTTGCCAGGGGTATCCTGAGAATCATAGATGCCATGAGGCCAAAATTCTGAGGTATTCCATCACAGTGACTGAAGTCTTGAGTGGAAAGCCTTAGAAATCGATCTAGATAAAGATCTATTTTTCCTGTGGAACAAAAGCTATTTGAACTGAGGTTTCTAAATGACATCTCAGGAACAGAATCTTGTGTGACCCCCCTCATGCAACCTTGTATAAGGGAATCAAGAAAGACTTTTGAATATTCTCTTGGAATCCCAGCCTATGCAAAAGATCTCTCACCCAAGAGAGAGATTCCTGACATTTTTAAAAATACTCTAGAAAGATAAGCAAGTTTTCTAAATTTTGAAAAATGTGGATACCCTATAGCCTGCAATGAGGCATAACTGGAGCCGGACACTTAGTGAACACTAAACCCAAAGTAAGGAAATCTTCAACACCTCAATATCATAAAATGTTTTACTATAACATAAAATTGCAAAGCCTTCTAGTGAAACTCTTTTTAATGCTTACATAAAAAATGTGAACAAGAAATTAATTTATAGAAAGTATGCACAAATCCGAATGCAGCCATAATAATAAAATAATTAAACAATTAAAATAGTAAATATTTAAATAATGAACTAATTATCTCATTTTCAAAATTAGTTTAATCCAATATTATTTAAACCTGCACATCTATCCGCATGAAAATAATTTAGCCATTTATATTCAATACTTTCAGTTTTAAAGTGACATCACCACATCTTTCATTCTTTCTTAAAATACTTACAATTCTCACACTAAACTTATGTGAATCATTATTATCAGCTACATGTGACTACAGCAAGGGAGTATCTCAGGATTTTAGGGTACATGGCTTCTATTATCCTGTTAATTCTACCAGCCAGATTACACACGATTAAAATACAAGACACTATGCATTCAGCACCAGCATCCTCTATCTTTTTCAGTCGGAATGCTTAACTTTTTCAGGAAAGCACTGTTATGATGGGCAGCACAGGCCATACTGAATCCAGGTCTCAAAATACCCACTCCCACCCCTTCTTATTCTGTAACCATGGATGTATCAGACTTTGCATGGGGAGCATTTTCAAAGGGATTCAAATTACAAGGAGTTTGGGAACATCATCTTAAGAAAAGAAGCGTACAAATATAAAGAAAATGATGACCTTGGTAAATGCATTAAAGACTTTGAATCATTTGTGGACTCCAGGATGTCTGCAAGCAATAACAGAAAACACCACTGTGATGTGGTATATAAACAGACAATGGGGAACCAGGTCTTACTCCCCAATGCAGACTAGCCATATGATAGCCTGGGAAATCGCAACTCAGCACAATCTATCCCATACACGCTGTCAAAAATGAACACCGTGACAAAACAACTTAAGTATATCCAGAACTGACCCACCCACAAATGGAGACTACATACTGGGGTCCTTCACAAGAGATTATTCATTGGTGGGAAACTCCCCAGGTATATCTGTTTGCCTCCATTCACAACAGACAGTTAAACAGATTCTGCTCCATGACATCTTACAGGAAGGCCATGGACAGGAATGTTCTTCTTTGCCTTCCCGCTTTCCTCTAATAACCAGAGATTTTTTTAAAGATTCAAACGGACTCTCCAAAAATCATTTTAGTACCTCCCTTTTGGCCCAGACAGCATTGTTTCTCCCTTCTCATGAGAACAGCCTAGGGCAATTATCACAATCTTCCCCACAGAATGTATCTACTCACACAGGACAGTGGATCACTGATCCACTCCCACCTGCAGAATCTTCATTTGAATTCTATGGATGACAGAAGTCTGATTCCTCTTAGGCACCTTTTTTCCTGAGGATGTACAGCAGGTATTACAGAAGGCTAGAATACTTGCCACCAGAAAATCCTAGAATACTTGCCACCAGAAAATCCTATTTAACTAAGTAGAAGAGATTTCTACTTGGTGTCACAAAGAACCAGAACCCATCCAAAGGCAGAAGATGCTCAGGTTCTACACTGTATGTGTGAATTGCTCAAATCAGGCCTTTCATACTCATCTGTTGAACTTAATCTTTCATCCATTTCTGTCATCCTATAAATCCACCAGTCTTCCTTATTCCAAGTGAAACAATTTTGAATGGGGTATTTTATATCCATCCACCTTGAAAACAGATGTTTCTCCCTTGGGATCTCAACCATGTCTTAGAAAAACTCACTTTACCAGCATTTGAACCAGATCATCGAGCTGGTTTAAAACTTTTGACATGTAAAACTGTTTTACTCACAGCTATGACTTTGGATAGTAGGTATCGGAGTTGCAAGTCCAGCCCTTCCTTATATTTCATAAAGGCAAAGTAAACTTAAGAACTAATCCTTCCTTTATACAAGTTCCATTACAATTTACTTTGAATCAATACATTTGTCTGCCTGTGTTCTTCCCCAAACGTAAAAACAGGGGAGAGTGAAAATCCTACATACTCTGGAGATCCTCAGACAACTTAGACACTACACTGACAGAACAAAAGACTTCAGAGCTTTGGACGAGCTCTTGGACTTTTTGATGGACAGAAAAAAAGAATAACCAGGGTCAAGACAGATAATTCCTAAATGGTTAACCCATTCCATCCATTTTTGTTACTTCCACTATGGTAGGTCCCCTCCCTCAGAAGGTTACAATCCAGTGTACTAGAACTCTGGTTACTTCAAAGGCTTTTTGGAAAGTAGCAGATTCTATCACTTTTCTAGAGGCAGCTATTTACTCTTCTTTTCTCAACTTCACCAAACATTACAAGACTGACTCATTTTCTGAAATCAGAACAGTATTTGCTAAATCAATTCTCCAAGGGCTCTTAGATACTGATCTTCCATCCTCCTCCCTGGCTATCTGGGCTTTGGCAATCTTCTCATATAGTTATATGCTACTGCAACACTGGACCCCCCTAAAAACCCTCCCACTTGACCAGGCTGTAGCATATTTCAACAAAACATTTCTACAACACCTAGACACTGTCGCTATATTGTGCAAAATCAAGGTTAGAACCTCTACAAACCCCTGGCTCAGTAAAGAAACCAAACAAATCCTCAAGTCCAGAGACACTGCCTGGCTTTACTATCAAAAAAACAAAGAAACACAAAGCCTAAGTACCAAGAACTGCGCAACCGTGCAAAAAAAAATGCATTAGGCTGGACAAAAAAATCCTACTACACAACATTACAAACTAAATACCAACACAACCAGCAAAAATTTTGGAAAAATGTAAACCAGCTACTAAAATCCACCCAAAAGGCTACCCCCAAACCAACCACCCCTGACACTAAAGTTCCCATCGAAACACAATTCAACTCCCACTTTGTGACCTCAATTCGATCCTTAGTATCACAGGACAGTTCCTTCCTCACTATCCCCCCCCCCCCAACACAAACAACACTAATACAAGCTTTACCCTCAAAACAGTTTCCACCACTTCAATCAAAAGCATGCTCTCCTAACTAAAAACCTCATCAACAGCAGCCGACCTACTCCCCAGCTATTTCTTGAAACTCACAGCAGATGCTATTGCTATCCCAGTCTCCACTCTCATAAACAGATCAATTGTTAAAAACTATGTGCCCAAACTCTGGAAAATATCCTGTGTTACACCCATACATAAAGGCGGGACCTCCACTGAACTTAATAACTACAGACCCATTGCTTTACTCTCCCCCCCGGCCAAAATCCTAGAAAAATGCATCCATACCCAGATGCTAAACTAAACTATCTCCTAGACAGCAACATCCTGTCACCTACTCAGCATGGTTTCAGACCTGCCCATAGTACCACTACAGCCCTCCTCTGCTTCACAAACACAGTAAACCATCTCAAAAATGAAGGCCTATAGGTATCAACTCTTTTTTTGGATATGTCCATAGCATTTGACACAGTCTCACACCAAATCCTGCTAAACAAACGAAACCAATATCATCTATCAAATTCCACTCTTACCTGGCTCCAAAGCTACTTAACTGACAGGTACCAAGCTGTGAAATGGGAAAATTCTCTCTCTCCTCAGCTGCCCATAACTATAGGAGTCCCACAGGGTTCTGTCTTAGGACCACTACTATTCACAGTCTTCCCAAATGACCTCCATACCTCCACACAGCATGCATCTATAATTCAGTATGCAGATGACACTACCTTAATCTGTGCTGCACAAAACATTCCAACCCTCCTGCAAACAACTCATCTAGCATTCTCTGACATTGAAAATTACCTTACCAAAGCCCAACTTATCCTCAATCCAAAGAAAACTCAGCTTATGATTATAACCAGTTCTAACAAAAACACTAACAGTCAATTCACTATCTACTCCACAAATGCTACTCCAATTGCTCCAGTGGCACAAGCTAAGCTATTGGGAATAACCATAGACTCCCACTAAAATTTGATAGTCATCTCAACTTAACTATTAAAAATGTACATGGCAAACTGGGGTCACTCTACCTTATCAAACCATTTCTTACCAACAACACAAGATCAGCCATTGCTCGCTCCCAACTTTTATCCACCCTACTCTATGCATCTCCCATTCTGACTAATCTCAACAAAACTGAACTAAGCAAAATGGAAGCCTGCTATAACAGAATTGCCCGCTTTGCTGCAAATTGCTCATATAGAACTCATCACTGTACTGCTTTGAGACAGCTCCACTGGCTTGAACTGCCAAACCTCCTAACCTACAATCAGCTCTGCCTCTGTCATTCTATCTGTTACCTCCCCAATAAGTGTCCTGCCCTCAAAAACCTAGTACAACATCACTCAGCCAAAAGGCCTCTTAGATCATCAAGCAAACTACTACTAGAAGTCACCAACAGCTACAATAGCTTTGGAGATGCACTTTATAGTAGTTCAGTGGCTACAAAATGGAACTCTGTCCCTACTGGCATTCAAAACACATCATCCAAAGCCTCCTTTAAAGACCTCATCAGGCAACATTTCAAGCAAAGTTGGCAGTGCCATGATTGCTCCCCAGGCTAGTGAAAGTGGATAACATATACATACTAAATCTAGAGCACTTGATAATAGTTTTCAATCTTACTCACAAACACTGGCTAATCTACAATGTATGCACTGTACCTGTGTACTATGTATGTATTCTACCTATGTTCCCAATTTCAGCTGTACATCACAAATCTATTAATTACCTTTATTCTCTCCACTGTAACTGTTTATGTGCCGCATACCACTGTAAAAACATGTCTCTTGTAATTTGTGTGTATACTGATCATGCCTAAATAACTAAATGTGTCTGTAATTTTTTTTGTGGAGCTTTTCTCCCCAGGCCTCTGCTGAAAAAGGGCCTTTTTGGCTCAGTCAGACACCCTCAGTTAACAAATGTAAAATAAATAATAAATAACACCAGTGGTCATGCTATTCACACAGTATACCTTGACTTGGCCATGGCATTTGATTCCTTCCATTCCCCATAACAAGCCTAGTTAGTAAGCTTAATGCATTACAAATTGGCCCATATGTAGTTAAGACAGACAATGGAGCGCAAATTGGCTAAAAGACAGAACCCACACTTTGTGGGTAGCAAGTGCTTTATTAGAGCTATGAAGGTAACCATGGTGTCTCACAGGGCTCAATGCTGGGACCTATTTTGCCTGGCATTTACTTTTTTCATCCCCAGACCATGATCCAAGACCTCTGGCTAATCAAATTTGTAGACGACTGTAAACTATGAGTCACTGCAAAGGCCTCTCTGACACCAAAGCCCTTCAACAAGTGCGTACAATTATATATACCTGGCATATTAAAAATGGGTTCAAATTAATGGCTAAAAAATGCAAAATGATCATGTCTGGTAAATAACCCATCCACTTAGCATACAACACAGGCAGCCACTCTCCAAAATAAGAATGTTGTTAAAAGACCTTGGAACATGGGGTGATAGCTCCCTCTCCTTTTGATTATCATGTGATAACAGTAGTCAGAAATTACTTCCAGTTAGTGCAGATAATTGCCAGAAGAAACTGAAGTGTTCATGTGGCCTGCTTGTTCTGAATATCTCTCATCTCTGGCTGCATTTAATTCTGATTTGAAGCTCTTCATTTAAGGTTTGACCACTTCTATTTTGTATCTTATTCTGATATTACATTTGCTTTGTTTTAAAATTTTTGTTCTGTTGGAGTTTTAAGAGTTCTTGGCTATGGTCAGTTTAAAAAAGTTAGCAAAGAATTCCTTTGCAAACTGTGAATAGCATCAGTTAATTAGCGGGGGGGATCTGAGAAACAGCATTGCTGTTTTGTTTAAAAATATCTGTATTTCGCTGAATGTTTGTGTGGCCTGCTTGCTCTGAATATCGCTCATCTATGGCTGCAATTTTCCCCTCCTACCCACCCTGTTCTTATTGTGTTCTTAATTTTGGTGGCTTTTGAGTTGCCCACCCTTACTATAAATCTCATTTTGGACACTCCTCCCAGTCCCTTCTCATCAGCTCATTCTAATGAGTAGAGAGAGATCATTTGGGAAGGCCCACCCCTTAGTTTCTCAACCTTAAATTATCTTGTTTCCTCCCTTCCCACTTAAACTAAAAAGTGCACTTTATTCATCTGCTTTTACTGTATTTGTGTTTCTTCCTACTGGCATTTGCTGCTTGTTCATAAAAGTATTGAATTGCATTTATTCTGCTGCGTTTAGTACTGATTGTTACCAGCCTAATTAAATTGTAACTATTATTCTAAGACCTTTGGTTTAAGCACTTGGGCTTCAGGCCAGTTGTTTTACATTAGGAAGGTTTGTGATAGACACTCTTGTGACAGGAGACAGTAGATTTTGCTCTTCTGAGCTGGGAATTGCTGGTTTAAGGCTTATTGTGCTTGCTTATTTGAACTGTTTCTTTCTGAAATTGGTGTGCCTTGTTTGCTGTAGCACCGCCTACCTTGACCTAGCCAAAGCGTTAGATGCTATTCCTCACTCGGGCATAATAGATGAACTCTCCCAGCTAAGTATCAACCCATATGTTACCAGATGGGTAGCTAACTGGCTCACTGACAGAACCCACTCAGTCAAAATCGGGGAAGCCACCTCTAGTTGTAGACCCATAACAAGCAGTGTACCACAAGGATCAATCTTGGGGCCTCTACTATTCGGGATATACTTTTCTAATGCGCAAGCCAAAATCAGTGGTCTGTGGCTGACCAAGTCTTCCCCTAATGTTGTGAACATCCTCCAAGAGGGCCTTACCCAAACTACTGACTGGTGCCAGAAGCATGGCCTCAAACTGAATGCCAAGAAATGCGTCATTATCGTCTTTGGGGAAAATGTCATCCCCACTAATTATCACATTAGTAACAACGTACTAAGTATGCAATCAGTCGTGAGGGACCTGAGCACCCAAGCTGATATCAACCTGACTTTTGACCACACATTGCCTCCGTTGTACAGAAGACTTTCTACATGGCCCACCTCATAAGTAAGAGTATTTTATCCAGGAACAAGGAAGTCATAACATCCCTGTACTCCTCCCTTATCAAACCCATTATCGAGTATAATGTCCCCTTCGGCATGTACCTTGCCAAGCACATGCAGCAGTTGGAGAGACCACAGAGGTTCCTTACCAGGAAAATCCAGGGTCTCAAACACTTATCTTATACAAATTGGCTAAAATCCCTGTCCCTCTACTCAGCCTCATACAGATTGCTCAGAGGTGACCTGTGTCTGGCATACAAGGCCATCTCAGACCCAGCCTTGGTGGAGTTGCTGCATATCTGTAAGTTGAACTCCACTCATGCAACCCGCACGTAAGGCCTCAACCTGGTCTGTGACATTAATAGAACTTGTTGGCGGGATAGATTTGTGTCCCAAAGGCTCCCCCATCTGTGGAATAGACTCCCTTCTCCATGTCAAGCAGAGTACCTCTCTAGCCCTCTTTAAGAGGAACCTGGATGACTGGATAGGAAACAGAAAATACTCCCCCTGGGATCCCACCTGTGTCCCTGCTGGATAGGGGAAACAGGTGCTGACTTTGTGGGAACATGGGCAAAATTCTTGGCTAGGCTTATAAGGGACTCCAGGCCAACAGTCTAGTATTATCCTATGAACCTATGCATCTATGTATATTACCCAGATAAAAGAGGTCATTGTTCCCTTATATTTAGCATTGATTAGGCCATGTATCGAATACATTTCTCCTTTGGGATGTACCTCACTAGGCATATCAAACAACTAGAAAGACCTCAGAGGATGTTCAACATTAGATCACTGTTGCAGTAGCCTAAATTATTTGGGTCCCATCCCTGCCAACCAGCTAGCTTTTAAAAGCCATTCATTCTTATTGCCAGGAGCTCCATACACACAGAGTGCCAAACATTTCAGTGCTTTCTTGCTGCCCAAGTGCACTCATTCAGTGGGTTTTGTGAATTGTCAGTTGGCTGGTAATCATTCAAAGCTGGGCAAACAAGGCCCTGTGGGAGAACCTTCCATATTATTCTTATTTTTGTCTAGGAAACAGTTATAGTTTACATTATCTTGATGAGTTTTTGATGTGAAAGCAGAAACAAAAGTGGAGATGTTAAAATGTAATCTTCTCTAGTGGTAGACAAGCCATTATTAGGGAACTGTCTAGAAGATAACCTATAAATGTTATTATATGAGAAGGAATTAGAGATTACTTATCCAAATTGAGACAAAACCTAGATTTGGAAACAGATTTCAAAAAAAGAGCAGAGATTCTTGACAGCTTTGAAAAGACTCTACAAAAATAAGACAAACATCTGACTTTAGATATGGTGAGATACTAGGTAAAATGTGAATTGACAAACTCTGGCACAGAAACTGTAAAGGTCTAGGAATAAAAAGTGGAAAGGTACTACTGAACCCCAAAAACTGATAAAAACTGCAGATCCAGCACTAAACACAATAATCAGAGTGAAATCCCATTAATGATGGAAAAGCCTGAGGAAGAAGGCAATACACAGAAGAATAATCTGAACAATGATAATGACACTCCAATTTATTCTGGCTTAACTACAAAAGACTGATAATAAAATGAATTTTTTTTATGGAAACAACGTCTAATAGACATAGATCAGGCACTTACTGAGCATTCCAACACAATCTTAGAACTGCAGAGGGAGAATTCATCCCTGAAGGGAAAATTGACTGTTCTTGAGGTAAAGCTGGAAGAAAAGATGAAAAAACTAGTGGACATGGAAGACAAAATAAGAGTCAAAAACCTCAGACTGTTCGGCATCCCAAACAGAATGGAAGGCAGGGACTGTACAGCTTTTGTCCTGAAACATTTGGCTATATGGTCTGGGATCCCAGAAAACTCCATATGAATAGAACATAAACAGGGACCAAAGCCATGCACCATGCAGTAGACAAAGTAAGCCAATGCACACCCTAGTGAGATTTCAATCATATGCTGTCAAAGAAGAAATAAGATTCTGAAAATCAAGAAATAAATGCAATGATGGATGTGACGGTAGGAGGTATTGCCAGCCATGCCAGGGAGAAGTAGGGCAGTAATGTATGACGTGCCAGCACAGCTACCTAGAATTTTGTAAATAAGTTTTTGTCATTAGTATATAAAACTGATTTGCACAGATGCTTGTGCTGAAAATGTATTTGTGAGTTTTGCTTGTGTTAATTGTGTTAAAATGTATCAATAGTGCACCTGCAGAAATTAAGAGAAATGTACATGTACTATGCTAACTGAATTAACTGTATATATTTTAAAAGAGAACACTGGTACAGCAAAGTTTACCCAGTTGGCTTATTTTAAGAAAAATAAGGGTAATGTAAATAAGCTGTTAACCCATTAAAAGGCACCCCACAGTGCTGAATGTGATCGGAGATGGTAGGTCTGGGAGCAGCCATTATCGGTTAGCTTTTCTAAAGAAGAGAGGAAGTGTTTTAAATGTTTCTGGCTCCTAGGAATGCCATAAAAGCTCTAAATGTATATTGTAGCAGTCTGTTAACATTTTGTAATAAACTTCAAAAGGAGATATTGTGGAAACCTAGCGTCATTTAACCAGATGAGGTCATTCTGCAAGTCATACTGGATATTATATTTTATAAGCAGTAATCTCAGAGTATTGAGTATTCTGTTTGGGAAGCCTGACTAGAAAGGCTGCTCACCCACAGCATCCTGGGTCTGCATCTGGAAATACTAAGTGTATCCATTTGTATTCAAAGTGCACATCCCTCTCCAGTGTCAGTGGTGAGGATTCGACTCCTTGATTACTGGCCCAAAGTGGGGATGACACATATTGGTAGCCATCACATACTGGTAGCAGTGGTGGGCAGCACATATTGGTTGGCAGTGTAGTGGGATCATACCATATCCCATATTGGTGAGTGGTGGTGTAGATACTGAATTCCTGTAGCCTCTAAGCAGTGTTCGCTGAAGAAGGTGTTTATACTGTCAAGTAGCCACAAAGTAGAGTTTCAAATCACAATAGCTTTATTTATTTACTTTTTGTTAGCTTAGTCAGTCAGGGAGAGCAGGCAATGATGTCAGCAGAGGATTATGGCAAGCTGATAAGGAACCAGTTGGCTGAGATGCGCCAAGCCAAAGGACTGGGGCATGCCAACCTGACTAAAGGGGAAATTATTGCAGCCTTAACCACAGCTGCAGCACAGACCAGCAACCAGGAGGATAACCAGTTTGGTGATGGGAATTTGCAGTCCTCCGAAACAGAACAGTTCACATTTTCCTCAGAGACTTTCAAAATCTGTTTAGAGTTAAACAGACTTGAACTGGAGGCCAAATGGTTGGAATTAGAATCAGCAGAGTGAATGTGCCATTTGGAGGCTGAAGAAAAGTGGAGATGGAGACATCTGGAAGCCAAAGCAAATGGGAGGCAGAGACCAGGGTGATGGAGGCAATGGGGATGGCAGTAATCAGAAGAACCCAGAAGAAATAAAGGTCAGTAAACTTCTTCCTCAGTACCAAGAAGGTGATCATTTTGATAGTGTTATTCATGTATTTGAAAGAGTATGCAAACAGCATAATGTTGACCAAGGGCTCTGGGTATGGTTCCTGACTCCCTTACTCCATGGTAAAGCTGTAACTGCTGTTTCTAAATTGTCTGATACTGATTGCTTAAATTATAATACAATTAAAAATTGTCTATTGGAATGTTTTAAGTTAACACCTGAAGCTTAAAGAAAAATGTTTCATGAGCATACACGCAAGGCAGATGAAAGTGTGTTCAATTATATTGCTGATCTAAGCACTTATTTTCATAGTTGGGTGAGTAGGTGTCAGGTCACCACTCTTCAAGGGCTGGCAGACCTTCTGGTGAGGAAACAAGCCCTTAGCACTCTGCCTGAGGACTTGAGAATCTGGTTGGCAGACAGGGAATGCAACTCTACAGATACCCAGTGCTGCACATGGATACAAGGTAACCTATGATGGGCAGCCTAAACTACCCCAACAGAGTCCGCCAGTAACAGCGGAAGCCACTAGTTCAGGTATACAGCCATGATCAAGGGTTAAATGATTTAAATGTAACCAGTGGGGCCATGTATCATACAGATATCCAGGGAGGCAAAGTGGGGAACAAAAGGTGGGGGAGCCAGCACATGGGAATAACAGAATGCCAGTGGCAAGTTGTCTGGAGACAACAGGGGTACCAAACTACCAGCAGAATTTATATCCAGTCTTGGTGGATTGACAACAGGCTACTGCCAAGAGAGAGAGATAGCCTCTGATATAACCATTGTGAAGCCTGCAGTGGTTAAAGAGCAGCAGTACTTCCTTGGGCAGTCAACTCCAGTCAGAGCTATAGGAGGGATCCCATTCCAAAAATGCCTTTGGCCAGGGTTCATCTTGACTGGGAGGGTGGAAAAGGAAGCAAGCAAGTAGGTGTGTTTGAGGATATCTCTGCAGATGTCTTGATAGGGAATGATTTTTATAATGTAGTACCTTGTATGCATGCAGTGACGTGCAGTCAGGCTTGGAGACAGGCATGTGGGTCTGGTATCCTGAGGGAGACCCAGAAAGACTGCACATCTGAAGCCAGGACTGGTGATATGGCTACTTCAGGGAGGGAGCTACCCTGCAGTAGTGAGACTGAAGATGAGCCACAGCTGCTGGTGGGTACTGATGTTCCCTTGGACAGAGTGACAGCAAGGGCAGAGCTGAGTAGTAGTATCCAGGCTAACAGTGCGGCACTGCTGTAAGAGGATACCAGACTTCCTGTGTAAGGGGAGCTGAGAAGAGTTACAAAGAGAGAGTTGATACAGGCTCAGCTCTCAGACTCTGCATTACAAGGCTTAAGAGCGGTAGCTAGGGAGGCCACTGGTTCTCAAGGAAAAGGGGATTTTGTCACTGGAACAAAGGGTTACTGTATAGAGAGTGGACCCCGAGGAAGGGCTAGAAGGTGAGGTAATACAGCAGTTGGCAGTGCCCAGAGCGTACCATCTGGCACTTCTAGCCATAGCTCATGACATCCCTTTTTGCAGGTCATATGGGCATAAAGCGTACCACGAGACATATTATGCAGAACCTTTATTAGCCTGGGATTGCCAGGGATGTAACAGGGTACTACAGGACCTGTGAGCAGTGCCAAAAGGTAGGCACGGCAGAAAACAAGGTCAAAGCTCCTTTGATGCCTTTGCCTGTGATAGAGGAGCTATTTCAGAGGATAGCTATGGATATTGTGGGGCCTCTGAGTACCCCAAGTTCCACAGGGAGAAGTATATCCTGGTGGTCGTAGATTATGCCACTAGATACCCTGAGGCAGTGGCTCTGTCCTCCATAGAGGCAGAGAAAGTGGCAAATGCTTTGCTAGAGATTTTTAGCAGTGTAGGTTTCCAAGAGAAATTCTGACTAACAGAGGTGCCAATTTCATGTCAGACCTGCTGGCTTGTCTGTGGCAGTGCTGTGGGGTGAAGCGCCTAAAGACAACCCCCTACTAATGGTCTTGTGGAGAGATTAAACTCTATTCTAAAGACCATGCTACGGACATTTGCAGACCAGTTTAAGAGGGAGTGGGACAAATATTTGACCCATCTATTTGCATACAGGAAGGTGCCCCAGGAATCCACACGCTTTTCACCCTTTGAGTTGTTGTACTGGCATAGGGTGACAGGACCTCTGGATTTGATTCGTGATGAGTGGGAGGGTGAGTGTGAATCCCACAAGGAGTCTGTTGTGGCTTATGTCCTAAACCTCAGGACAAGGCTTAGGCAGCTCATGGGCTAGGCCCAGGAGAACCTGACAGGAGCCCAATAGCAGAAAAGGTCTAGTATGACAGGAATGCTTGAGCCAGAGAGTATACTGTACGGCAGCAGGTGATGGTTCCCCTTCCTGTTAGGCACAACAAACTGCAGTCAGCTTAGGAAGGACCCTTTAAGGTGGTAAGGAAGGTCAGTGCTGTTAACTATATGGCAGAACTGCTAGACAGGAGGCAGGGGCACAGACTGTACCATGTTAACATGATGAAACCTTACCATGACAGGGAGACCCTTGTGCTGAGTATTTGCAGTAGGAGGCAAGAAGAGTCTGAGGGGGATCTATGGGTACAGCAAAATCCCAAGTTACTATGGTGGAGCCTAAGATTGCAGGCATATGACATGATAGTGCAACACTGTAGTGGGGTCATCAATGCCAATGCAGATGGGCTCTCAAGACAGGGAATGTGGTAACATATTCACAGATAGGCTTATTTCTCTCAAGTCACGTTTCTCAAGGGTCAGTTGAAAAACAAGCTTGAGTCTTCAAAAGGGAAGAGAGTTGTGACAATATGAGGTACTGTCAGCCATGCCAGGGAGAAGTAGGGCAGTAGATGTATGACTTGTGCCTGCACAGCTGCCTGGAATTTTGTAAATAAGTGTATGTCATTGGTATAGCAAACTGAGTCTCTTTAAAACCCCTTTTGGTAGACTCTACTTACATTACCTGCAATGACCATTTGAGGGCAGTAGTTCTAACTATTTACCCATCACTTACCTTGCAACTATATTTCAGTCTTTAAACCTTATTTTTGTCTCCCTCTTACTTCTGTTACTCCTGAACCTATTTATTTGCCTTTGAATCAACCCTTAGTCAGCTCTCCTTCCACTTTGCTGTTTTAGTCTCTGACCTCCTAGATACCTTACTTTGGACTTACCTCCCAAATCACTGATTATTTTCCCTCAAAACCTGTCTTCTTGTCTGAACCCGCTCCGTTCGCCCTGCGGGCTCACTCTGCTCCCCTACCTTACCCCCAAATCCCACACATCCCTAGTGGTCTTACACTTACACTTCCTAAACCACACCCTCTCTCTCATCCAACCAATCAATTGCTCCAACCACTTACTCCACTTAGCTACACCCTCCTTCTCAAACACTCTCTAGTATCTCTACTTAAAGTGCTTTTCCATACCCTATAGCACTACTCCTCCCTCTCTTTAAGTCTCCCCCACTCTCACTAGTTCTTTATTATCTTATCCCATTCTACCTCCATTGTATTTGTATAGGTATTCATAACACTATGCAAACTACAATGAAAGTTATCCTAACCAACTTAATACTCTTAACCACATTTTTACCTGTCCTCACCTCTGCCTATCTCCTAACCTGTTTTGAAAAGTGTGATTACTTCCACCATAACTACTCTCCAAAACAAATAACCATTCATGATATCTCCCACTCCCATATTCACATTAACATCATTTCCACTCCCTGCTATCTGCTACCTCAATTCCATCAACGCACACACATTAAGTACAATAACCTCTTAGTAAGAAAAGGGAAACTTCAAACTAACTATTCATACAACCCAGTATTTAAGCTAAAGAACCCCACCTTACAGGATGGGGACATCCACCCTAATCCTGGCCCAACCAATGCCTCTACAGTAAATATTCACTGCACCACACCATCAAACCTTCCAACCCAGACTAAACTCTCCAACTCTTTACTAATAGGACATCTCGATATCCGCAGTATCAACAACAAAATTGCCCATCTCCATGCCCTCCTTGATATTCACTCCTTTGACATCTTCTGCCTTACAGAAACTTGATTAAAACCTGGAACTAAGGATAACAAAACTCTCTCTCCAGGCTATAACATATTGAGACAAGACCGCTTAAAACGTAAGGGTGGGGAGTAGCACTCCTATATAAAAATGGCCTACATATCTCCTCTATAACTTATAACCCACCTCTGAACAGTAAGGCTAAAGTCCTCATCTCCAGACTTTAAATCAATCCTAACAAATCCCTTTACGTCATCTGCATCTACCTACCCCCCCCCCCAGCAATAACAACATTATAATAGAAGATATTCTTAGCTGGGTGTCCTCAACCTACCCACAAGAAACAATAATACTAGGTGACTAACACTGACTGGAAAACTGTCAATACTAATAATCCTTCCTCACATATTAATCTTTATGGCTTTATTCAAACTATCACCTTAACTACCAGAATTAACAAATCAACCAAAAAAGAGAGCACCTTAGACTGGATACTTAATAAACATCCACATACTTACAATGTAGGAACTTTACCAGATGATCTAAATGATCATACTCTAACTTGCATTATAAGACAAAAGAATGACATTTCTAACATCCCTACTTATAGGATCTCATGAACCAAGAAACACTTTAACCCTGTACTATTCCAAAACAAACTCAATGCCTGTGACTGGAAACCTCTAAAAATTATCCCACTAGATGAGGCTGTTAAATATTTTAACTCTAAATTTCTAGCAATCCTCGATGAGCACGCACCTAAATGATTTATTAGAATGAAATCCAAACCAGCCCCTGGCTTTCAAAAGAAACCAGATAGAAAATTCTACTTAGAAACAAATCATGGGCTAAGTGGAGAGCTAACAGAACTTCCCCTGAACAACAAACTTTCAGACAGCTAAGAAATATAACAAAAAAAAAACTATACTCACTGACAAAAAGAACTACTATTGTAAACTACAGCAAGCACACCAAAAGAATCCACAGAAATTTTGGACTAGCTTAAATAGACTCCTTCACCCTGGCCACACCATCCCCTCAAGATGCTGATCATAATACCCCACATCAAACGGCCAACAACTTCAACACCTACATCACAGAGACCATACAATCTCTAGCCAGTCAGCTTTCCACTGACAATACAAGGCTCCCAACCTCTTTACCTGGATCTTTACCAACATTCCAATTTCAACCTATCTCAACCACTCTCATCTACAAAATCTTACTAAAACTTAAGCCTTGTACTCCTTCAGCCGACCAGTTACCTTCTGAATATTTGCAAAAATTAGCCAAAGTCATTGCCTTTCCCATATCCATCCTAATTAACAGAACCATTAATGAGGGAATCATCCCAGACATCTGGAAAATCTCCCACATCATCCCCCTACATAAAGGTGGTAAATCTAATGATTACTCTAACTACAGGCCGATAAGCTCTACTATCACCTTTAGCAAAAGTCATGGAAAAATGCATTCACCACCAGCTATTACACCACTTAACTAAACACAACATACTGGCTAACTGCCAGCATGGCTTTAGGCCATTTCATAGTACTACCACCACTCTCCTATCTTTCACCGACTCCATTAATAAGAACCATAATTAACAACATCCTCTCTTCTGCTCTCTTCATTGACCCTTCAAAGGCTTTTGATATGGTAAACCACCCCCTGCTTATAAATACTCTTGAATCTCTTTCTCTGGATACCCTAGCTATACAATGGTTTAAGTCGTACCTCAACAATATGCAACAGGCAGTTCTCTGGGAAAATAAACTATCTTCCCACCTGCCTTGCAGTCCCTCAGGGCTCCATTTTAGGACCTCTTCTTTTTTCATTATTCATCAATGACCTTCATGTAGCAATCCTTGAAGCCACCTGTATACAATATGCCGATGATTCCACGCTTATATGTTCTGCCAACTTAATTTCTGAACTACATTCACTAACTCAAAAAGTATTCAACTCAGTAGAAGTGTGGTTCTTGAAACGCTGCCTCCTTTTGAACGCCAAAAAAAAACTAAGCTCCTACTCTTCACACCTACCAGTAGGTCCTCTCCTATAAACTACTCTGTCAAATCCAACAATGGCATCCTTATCTTCCCCGACTCTACCACCAAACTATTAGGAGTCACAATTGACAACAACCTTAACTTCGATAGCCATATAAATAACACCATACAAACAGTAAACAGAAAAATGGTCTCCTTATATAGAATCAAACCCTTCTTAACTACAACAGCTAGAACCACTATTGCCCACTCTCATTTAATCTCAACTCTTCTTTACGCCTCACCTATTTACACTAATCTAAAAAAAATAATCTTCTCAAACTAGCAAGCTCCTACAACAATATTGCCAGATTTTCCCCTGGTAATGCATTTTGAACTTACCACTGTCTGAATCTAAAGCACCTAGATTGACTTGAACTTCGTAACATTCTGATTTTTTCCCAGCTTATTATTGCCCATAAGATCTTTTACCAACCAAATAATACTCCTATACTTGCTAACCTCATTACCCCTTATAATAATCTTAATTCCCTACGCTCTTCTAGCAAACTGCTTGCTAGCATAAGCAAGTCCAAAAACTTGGCAGGTGACACCCTTTTCTCCAATACTGCTGGAAAAAACTGGAACCTTCTACCAATAGATCTAACTCTACTACCTTCACTGTCACTCTTTAAGCAAAAACTCAAAGGACACCTAAAAACTCACTGGTTATGTCCCTGCAGTAACCCTGACTAATCTTCAACCATTTCCTACTTCTATCTTCACACTGCCTCTGGATACAAAATCGTACTCTGCGTACCCCACGGTATGCAGTAACTGTTACTAGTAAGTTCAATATAACTTCCAGTATTTATTTAATCTATCAATGAACTGTAAAGTACCTCATATATCATGTTGTAAGATGACTTATATAATCCTATAAACTCATCCTTCTTAGTATTGTACTTCTTCTAGACTCTTTTTTGTATTCTAATTTCCTCCTACTTTATTTGTTATACATCTGTATATGATATTTTGTGCTATGTTTGGAGCTTTTCTCCCCGGGCCTCTACTGAAAATGGAAATATATCCAGTTAGACTAGCCCGGTTAACAAATGTAAAATAAAATAAATAATTTGCTGATGCTTGTGCTAAAAATGTATTTGTGAGCTTTGGTTGTGTTAATTGTGTTAAAATGGAACAACAGTGCACCCTGCTGAAAGGAAGAGAAATGTACATGTATTATGGCAATTTAATTAAATGTATGTGTTTTAATAGATGACAATGGCACAGCAAAGGTTAACCAGCTGGCTTATTTTAAGAAAAATAAGGGTAATGTGAATGAGCTGTTAAACCATTAAAAGGCACCCCACAATGTTGAATGGGACTGGAGATGGTAGGTTTGGGAGCAGCCATTATCTGTTAACATTTCTACAGAAGCGAGGACGTGTTGTAAATGATTCTGGATCCTAGGCACTGCCATAAAAGCTCTAAATGTGTATTGTAGCAGTCTGCTAAAGTCGTGTCTCAAATTCAAAAGGAGATATTGTGGGAACCTAGAGTGAGGTAACCAGATGAGGTCATTCTACAAGTTATCTTGGATATTATATTTTACAGGGAGTAATCTCAGAGTATTGAGTATTCTGTTTGGGAAGCCTGACTAGACAGACTGCTCACCCACATCATCTTGCATTGCAGTAGTACGTGACTTAACTAGGGAACAGTGATTCTTTTAGATTTAGTCAGGAATACAGTGAAACTTAGTTTAGATATTGTTTTTCTTTATCTCAGTCTGTCCATCCATGTTCTTTTCAATATTTCCTGTGATCAGAACTCTGTGGTTTACTGTGAAAGTATAGTCAGTATTTTCGTGTACTTTTATTATTTATTATTAAATATATTTAAATTTATTGTGGATAGTCCTTTTAGAAAGTGTCTAACCGTAGAGAGTGCTTATATTTATTTGGTGACACTGTGTGAACCACTCCAGAAGGCCTAGCCATCTTGGTGAACTACTACCATTTGTATTAGTATTAATATTACACAGTCTAATTGAATATCCTGTTAACAGCCTTATAGTAACTGACTGGTGGCAGTGATAACTACATTATAGTCTGGGCAAAGTTGATAGTGCATGTAATCTGTGCCAACCTTTCCCAGGTGTGTGTGTGTGTGTGTGTGTGTGTGTGTGTGTGTGTGTGTGTGTGTGTGTGTGTGTGTGTGTGTGTGTGAAAATTAAATCTTGAAGTGTGTGTGCGTCAGCTACTTTGGGCAGGGACATGAAGCATTTGGTTTAGAAAGAGGGTGCTGGAGAACTTGGCTTGGACACTCAGCTGAGGACATAAGCCTACAGCTGTACCAGTATTGAGTCTTATTGGGGACCTGGAGGGAGACAGATATAGAGACATCCAGACCTCGGGCTGACTGTGTTCCCTGTGTGTTCTACAGGGAATTATATTTGATGCAGAGAGGTCCACATCTGGAAATATTGAGTGTATCCATTTGTATTCCAAGTGCATGTCCCTCTCCAGTGTCAGTGGTGAGGATTCAGGTTCCTTGGTCACTGGCCCAGTATGGGGATGACACATTGGTGGCCATCGCATATTGGTAGCAGTGGTGAGTATCACAATAGGAACTCTACAGTATATATAAATAATTTCTCTGTGGTAACATTGCAGAAGAGTGACCGATCCTGGACATCAGAATGTGCAAGTGGCAGTATATAAGATTCAAAGTAATTTATCTAGCCTACTTAAATAGATGCTACCTGGAAGTGCCAAAACATTCTTGGATCCACAAGAAGCAGTGAGCTTCCTGGAAAACTGGCCTAATTATCTGCCCCAGCAAGCAACGAATGGACAGTCTTCAGAGGCAGCGGGGATTCAATCAGTGGCTAAGGTAAAAAAACAGAGTAACAAACCTATATAAAAGAAGGTTTCTTTTTCATTTTTGCCAGACAAACTAGTACTACTGGTAAAGACTGATCGTAAAAAAGACATATGTCTGCACTTTCTCATGATCCTGTCCTAAATCAAGTATAAGACACTGATTGCTCCTATAACTGAGTTAGCTACTAATTTGGTTTCTTTCATGTAGCAAACATACTAACTCAATATTGATAAAGTGATTATTTATTTTTTTATTATTATACAGTTTTCTGGTTTATACGGTTTACTGAATGTTTCTCTTTGAATGATGCCAGCTTAAGGCCCAGCTGATCTGCTTATGCTCCAGCATGACATTAAGGCAGGGTAATAGTATAAAATTAATGCAGAACACTTAATGGCAGAGGGGCAAGGGGCTCCCGGGAATCTGTGGTTGCACCTAGTACAGTATGATCTGGGCTGGCCAACAACTCACTGGTTATCTTATTCTGGACATATAGTATCATTAAACTATTCCAAGAGAAAGTGTCACCAGGAGTGAATAACAGCTAGCTAGTTTGCTACTGCAGAATATGGCAATTTAATGCTAAAGTGTTTATGTGAATAATATTGTTTTTAGGGACAAGAGCAGTTACACTTCATGCTGCATGTCAAAGAAGGTGATCACATGGATACTGTAAGACAGCATGAAATGGTAAACATCACTAGTTAAATATCTACAGTGCAGATAAATCATGTTTAAAAGAAATAAACTTAAAAGTTTAGGAATAAATATTATTGCTTACTGAAGGAAGAGATAGGGAATGCAAATATTCAATAGCCGATACAAGTAAAAGGAGGTTTCAGCTGCTCAGTTGCTAAGACAATGAAAGACATCAACCTTTAATCATTTACTAGTTCATGTACAGTCTAGAAGTGTATATATTGGTTTATGATGTTAATAAACAGAAATACCACTTTAGATAGTATGGTTAAGTTACAAGTAAAAGTTAAAAAAAAAAAAAAAGAAAAAGAAACTATAGCCGAGCAGAATAACACAACTACTAAAAGGGAGGTACCATCACCAGCAGCAGTGAGGAAACATAATTTTATTTAACATTTGTTTACCGGGAAAGTTCGACTTGGAACATAGCCAATTTTCAGCAGAGGCCCGGGGAGAAACACTCCAGACAATACGAAAATTATAAATAATGACAGAAAACAGTAAACCGGGGTTTGTTTTGTGCTGCTTTCATGGAATGTAAATGGGTTGGTTAACTTGCAGAAAACAAGAATATTCCAGTATGTAAATCTTGTAAATGCTGATGTATGTTTAATGCAGGAATCTCATTTAGGATTATATGAGTATCAAGTACTATTAATGACAAATCGAAAATAGGAACTTTTTTTTGTTGCACTACAAGGAAGGAGAAGGCGATGGTAGTGTTAACGTCAGGGGGTGGTAGTGTTAATGTCAGATAAGCGCTAAATGACACTATAAAGTCAGCTGGTAGATGAAGAGGGAAGATTTGCTGGAACCAAGGGGTTAGATAGGGGAGTAAAAACGTCAATATATTCCATATACCTGCCACCAGGATTTACTACTTTGGAATCTAGAACTATCATGACTCAGATTCTGGATTTTCAGGAGAGGGTACTGATTTGTGCAGGTGAATGAAATATCAAAATAAACTATACAGATGTTAATAAGGGACCTAGAACAGGGATTACTAGAATGGGTAGGTTTATTGACTGTTACCTGAAAAACTTTGAGATGGTTGAAGTAGATAATAAGAGCTAGGTTACTCCTCCATATAACTGTAAATCAGATAAATATAGTACCTGGGCCAGATCCAGACTGGATAGAGCATATATTTTTAAGGAATATAAATATCTGGTAAATGACCTTCAGATTATCTGATTAGGGTTGTATGAACACATGCCAGTAATGGTGGAACTTACAAACTTTTATGTAAAGAAAAGAGAAATACATTGGAGAGTTCTAAATTATTACTTAAATAAGGGCTCATTTACCAGACAACTGGATGATCACTTACAAAATGAGCTAAAATGAATTTGGGTTATAAATGAAGAAATAATTAGACCAGAAATGAAGTTCAGTTACATACAAGAAGACTGGTCACAAATACAGATCAGATCACAGCCACAGTGCATGTTAGATGAAGTCAGTCTATTAGAAGAAAGAGTGAAATCAAGGGAACAAAAGAACTTGGGAGTTAGAACAGAAAGACAAAAATGACCAGAACTATCATAAAAGCAGTGGGACATCTGCAGTTCAGGAAAGAGAGAAAGTTACTTAACAAATTCCCTAGGTATCAGCATATGCTAGCTATCAGGCTGCAGCAACAACAAAAAAAAAAAAAAACTAAACAGATTGTGGCAAAATTATTTATTTATTTAACATTTGTTTACCGGGAAAGTCCAACTTGGAACTAAGCCAATTTTCAGCAGAAGCCCAGGGAGAAATGCTCTAAAAACACAGAATCAGTGTTAAGATCACTGACTTTGACAATTACAATAACAAAGCTAAAGGAAATCCTTCAAGAGTTTAGACTATTTTTTAAAACTTTATATCAGATGAAAAAGAATGTGATCCATGCAAATAAAATGGGATTACATGTTTTCTGGGCCAACTAAATCTATCAAGACTTATTCCAGAACAAGATGCATATTTGGTAAAGCCCTGTTTAGCAAATGAGGTTAGAGAAGTAATCAATCAGTTAAAACTGAGCAAAACCCCAAGATTAGTTGGGCTCCCTATAAAAATATGGAAAAGGGGAGTTCACATTTGTGTGGGTTTTGGCTAAACCTTTTAAATCAACTAAAAAGAGAACCAGTGCCGAAATACACTTATAAACAACCAAAAGGCAATGACAGACGAGTCAGTGCCTTTTGGTTGTTTATAAACTTATTAATCAGAACACTTTCAGCGGTCTAGCCCCCTTATTCATGTAAGCAGGCAAGGCAAAATAAGTATTTTCTCATATAGGGCTATTTCAGTTTTAACCATGTGTATAAAATATTTACGGCCATATTAGCAAATTAGGAAAAGTCATTACCTCATTTGTAAATCCAGAGCAAATGGGATTCATTAAAGGTAGGGAAATATTTGACAATATCAGGAGGGTTACTATACCAATACAAAATGCCAGAATCATGTTTAAGATTTGATGCTGAAAAAGCAATCAAATAGTATAGAATGAAAATATGTAAAAAAACTCTACTGGCATTTGGAATGGGACAGAATTTTGTAGAGGTAGCTTTGAGTTGTACTCTAGTACTACCACCAGAATTAAAAACTCAAGCAGGGCTAGCTCATTACTTGGAAATAACAGGTACTAGGCAATGCAGCCCATTGTCCCTGATATTATTTGCTCTGTATTTTGAACCTCAGACAGATGCAATACGAACATCAAATGTAAGAGGTTACAGAATAGGAAAGGAACATAAAATTGCAGCTTATGCAGATGATACATTAATATTTTTAGAGGAGCCTTCTAGGGAGATGGATGTCTTATCTGAGGTTATTACGAAGTTTGGTAATCTTTCTGGATACAAGGTTAACAAAGAGAAGGCTAAAGTTGTAATGATAAATGATGTGCCTAACCCAGAGATGCTAACAAAATATCCGGACTTGTGGAAGGATGAGAAATTTAAATATCTAGGAGTATAGGTTATGCCCATATAAGTTGGAAGCTAGCATGATTTGAACTTAGAATATGTATATAGACAGAATGAAGCTCAAGTTGAGGCAATGGAAGATGTTAAACTGAGAAATATATCAAAAAGTTCGAGCCATAAATATACTTATGTTACCATTATGGCTCTACAACTTTCAAGCATTTCCATGGATTTCTATGAAAAGCTATACTGTAGCAATAAAAAAACATGTCGACAGATTTTATATGGGAGAGGAAAAATCAAGGATATCCTGGGAAAGACTGACAATGACCAAAACTAAGGAGGTCTTGGGCTACCAAGCCGTTATAAATATTTTAAAGCAGCACAAATTGAGTGCTTTTACTCTTACTGCAACAAATTATGAGGTTAAATGGAAATGCTCGGTATTACCTACACTTCAACTAAAGGGGCTGAATAGGAAACTAGATTTGTGGGATAAGCTTGGGAAATCTGAATGCAGGGGACACTTATACAAACACGTTTGTAAGAGTAAGGGATTCAATAAACCAGAAAACAGGAAACAAAGCTGTGGATGAGTTTTATCATACCTATAGAGACACAGATAAGTTGGTGATTGATGGTGGAATGGACAGAAATTGGAGAAGCTGGGAAACACCAATTAAATTTTAGAATTAAATTAGGGAAGAGAAGGACTGAATGAGGTGGGAAACGGCAAAAAGAAGATACAACTTGAATGATATGTTAGTTTAGAATATAAGAAAATAATCATAGCTAAAAAGCAAGATATTTTCCCAAAGACAAAAACAGAAAAGTAGGGCTGATGGACCTATACCTGGATACTAGAATATTCTGGGAAATAGTCAGAAAGAATACATAGTGCGATACATGGAAAGCTGATACATATAAACAAGGGAGTACTAAACACCTAGAAAATAACCTAGGAAAGGAAAATCTTGTGTGAAAACTGGCAAAAGACATGCACTTTGACAAGATTTGCAATGAATAGTAAGAGATTTAAGATTTTTACATGGAAGTGTCTCCATAAACATTTTTATACTCTAGCAAAAATCCAACATGTGTACCCCAGAATCTTCAGATAAATGCTGCAGATATGACAATCAGGTGAGAGGTACCAGGAACACATTTCTTTGGGACAGAGTAGTTTTAAGACCATTTAAAACACAGTTTCAGGAGTTAGTCAAAGAAGCTATCGTGAGGGAAGTAAGTTTAATAAAGGGTTCACTGCTTCTAGGAATATCCCCAGAAAATGATTCGACACCGGGGCAATCTACATTACTGTCCACAACAATTCTGCTTGCAATGAAAGCAATCACTAGAAAATGGAGGACTGAGACCCCGACCAGATATACAAGATGCAATAGAAACTACCTCAGATATTCAACAAGATGAAGAAAATGGCCTCTCGGGAGGAAAGACTTAGACAACAATTGGAGAAATTGAAAAGCTGGCTAATGGGAAAAAAATAACTGAAACTGCAATAAGTGTGAAGGACCCCACTAGGATGACTAGAGAACAGGTGTTCTCCAACAGACCAAATGATTCAGGCCTGTATTAGATAGCTTTTCATTATGGTAAAATGTTAGCACTGGAATAATTGTGAGCACCCTAACTAAATTAATATGCAGAAAATATTCTGTTCATACAGGGTTTTAGTTTCTGTTAATTGCTACTAAAAGATTGGCTTGCTGTCACATGAAATGTTAAAGTTGTTGAATTTTTATGGTAATAAAGGTTCATAAAAAATAAGGCGAGTGCCTAAGTAGGGAACAATTTGAATACTCTGTATTCTGCGAAAAGCAATTACTGGTGTTAAGACATTTTGTGAATACCCTTGGAACTGTGAAAAGACAAATGGGTAAAGAAGAAAAACTAAAAATGTGAATCAGAAGTAGAAAAGCCCTTGTGAATTGGATACGAGATGATAACCATTTTTGAGATCCAAAGTCACCAAAATGCACATAGGAGGTATACAAAGGAAAAAAAAAGGACTGAAGGGGGTGCATTCTGAATTCGGGAACTTTTATGAAGAGATTGAGGAAAGACAAGTCCAGTACAATTCTCCAGGCTCCTCCTTTTTGGGTAGTAGAAATACTCTTGAACAAAATTATTTTCCCTGCTAAGATTTTGGAAATGGTATGATGCCTTGAGATAATATAAGAGAAAGGATGACAGGGAAGAGATGGGTTTGACTTTCTGGGTGTACAGGAACTCCCAAGTTCAAATGTCACTTATATCCATTCTGTTAAATTTCCAGCACCCAGGGGTGAGGGACAGAAAAAGATAGCCCTGCATTTTTCTTGGACTATGATTGCACCTGAGCTACACCTCCTTTTTTCTTTGAATGACTCTGACACTGTTTCTTGTATTACTGTTTCATAGATTTCAGTTGGGATTGTTTAAACAACTATAAAATAAATAAAATGGTACAGCACATTGGAGAAACGTCCCAAGCCACACAATAAATCCAATGAATAAACTAATAAGGGAGAGGAATCGGTCCTGGGTCCTCTCCTGTTTGACATCTACTTCTCAGAAGTCCAGGCCAACATGGAGTGACTCTGGCTGACCAAATTCACAGATGGCTGCAAGCTGGGGGCCATTATTAGCTCCCCAAGTTATGCAGACATCCTACAGAAAGGCCTCACTGAGACTAATGACTGGTGTCAAAACCATGGCCTTAAGCTTAATGCCAAGAAAATGGGTAGTCATTCCCTCTGGGAAAAACTCAGTGCCCACTAATTACCACATCAATTGTAGCCCACTGAACACCGACATCGTTATAAGAGATCTGGGGACACAGGTTGACAGCAACCTCTTTCTCGACCACGACATTGCCACTGTGGTCAGAAAGTCCTTCTATGTGGCACATCTCATTACCAAGGTTTTTGCACCCAGGATGAAAGGGGTCATCATTTCTCTCTACTCTTCCCTCATTAGACCAATCATAGAGTATAATGCCCCATTTGGCATGTACCTCACTAGAGACCTACAACAGTACCTCACGAAGAGGATCCTAAGCCTTAAACATATGTCCCACACGGACAGACTCAAAAAAACTCCAGTTATTCTCTCTCTCATATTGTCTAAGAGGCGATCTCTGCTTGACTTGCAAAGCCATGTCTGACCCAGCTCTTTTAGAAATGCTACATCTAAAAAAAAATCCAAATCCCTCCGCAACACACGCTCCAGAGACGTCAACCTCATTACCACAATCAACAGAACATGCTGGTGGGACAGGTTCATAACCCAGAGACTACCCATGCTCTGGAATAGACTTCCCATACATGTCAAGCAGAGCACCGCACTAGCCCTCTTCAAGCAAAACCTTGATGAGTGGATGGGTAATAAAAAGCTACTCCAGGGATCAGTCCAGTGGCTCTACTTGATAGAGTTACTGTGAACTAGCAACGGGTGGTACAATGCCAGGGCAGTTCTATGTGCTAGGCTTTTAAAGGCTCCAGGACCATTAACCTAGTACACACCTATGAACCTATGAAAAGCAGAGTGAAAAGGATGAAACACAGCAGATAAACCATATGGAAGTTTTATATGGTAAGCGCTTTCGCACCCATTCAGAGATACTTCATCTGACCATTAAAATCCACACAGGAAATCATTAAATACTAGTGCATCACCCATTACATCATCTAATTAGCCAATTTAATACTCGCTAGCTAATTAAATCATTCCAAAAAACACTGCATATAAAGATAAAATATATATATATATATATATATATATATATATATATATATATATATATATATATAAAAGCAATCATAAAACATGAAACATAAAAAATAAAATCAAATATATAAGCACACATTTATTTAATTGGTTGTGCTTGTAAATAGGGTTTCAAAGGTATACTAGCATCAAGCCCAGGGGATTATCTGCATGAAGTCTTATAATCCATTTATTTTCACATTGTTCCAGTATATTATTAAGATCACCTAACTGTGGACCCTTAACAAGGGTATGGATCACTGAAAAACTAAAAGAATGATCAGACCCACTATCAATAATATGTTTCGCTAAAGCGCTTCTATTCCCATCCATTTTCTTAACAGCATTCAAATGTTCTTATATGATCCTTGAGTGGGCGAATAAGTTTTTCCATCATAGAATGATGGACATGAATTACAAAGGGCAAGATAAACCACATTGGAAGTACTACAAGTAGCATAAACATTAAAAATATAACACTCCCTAGTAACTGGATGACAGAAATTAGAAATATTCATAAGGGCATTACAAAAATTACAGCTACCACAAGGTATAGTTCCATTCTGATGCTCAGAATCAGCATTACTGTTATTAAAACACAAAAGACATTTTAAATTCTTTCTGTTCTTAAACTGAAAATTAGGTCTTTCACTCACTACATTTTTTATTTTCTCATCACAACAAATAAACCAGTTATGTTCAACTATCCTTCTAATAACATTATTACCTGTAGAATAATGTATATTTAAAGGTAAAGCCAAATCAGCACTTTTATTAATGTTTTAAACTGTCTGATTCAACCAAGAAATATATGGTTTCACTGCTGTATATCTTAAAGTTTTAACCTGTTATGTGACCCTATTGATCTCTATATGTCCATAACTACAATTTAATAAATCCTTTTGAAAATTCACCATATCATTCTTAAACCTCTCATCATTGTCATTTAATTGAGAAATACGCATTAATTTCCCCTTCATTATATTCTTATACACATGAGGGGGGTGCATACTTCATCTATGTAAGAGATTATTTCTTTTACACTGTTTAACATGTAGCCCTGTATTAAAATTTCCATCCATGTCCTTATAAACTTAAACATCCAGGAAATCCATCACGTTATTGAAATACTTATAAGTAAAAGTTAAAAAACTAGTACTTGTTTGTAAAAAAAAATCAATATATTCATCAAGAGAAGTAATGGATCCCATCCATAGAAAAAATATACTGTCCACAAATCTGTGATAAAAGCAGACATATTTACTGTATTCATAATGTTTAAGGGCTATATTATCTTCCCAATTTGCCTAACTATACTGGCGTAGCTATTGGGGCATGACGTGCCCATAGTTACACCTTTATTCTGAATATAGTAGCAGGAGTTAAACAGAAATATATTATTTTCGTGGATCATCTCCATTAACAAACACCTCAAGTCAATTTTCTTGATATCTAAAGAGCTATGAGACTTTAAATATGAACCAATAGCAGAAATCCCCAAATCATGGGGAATAACGGTGAATAAAGAATTCACGTCCATAGATACTAACAAACAACTAGAACGTTGGTTAGAACTCAGAGAACTAACACATTCATATAAATCACATAAAAACTTTTTTGTATTAAATAGGACATGTACAGGACATTTCAACACCACCTTCAAATTCTTTTCAACATATAGCGATAGTGGTCGAGTAACCCACTCCCTACCTGAGACTATATGTCTCATAGGTGGTCTATGAGGGTCTTTATGTAATTTAGGAAGACCATTCAGTACTGGAACTGTTGAATGTAGCACCAACAAATAATTAAATAAGTAACGACTAATAGCATTGCTTAATAAACACTCATTCAAGGTATTATAAACATTTTCACAAACTTTGTGAATATCATAAATATAAACAATTTTATATACTTGAACATCGCTTAACAATTCAGTCATAGCCTCTAAATACCACTTCCTGTCTAAAACTACAACAGCTTTCCCTTTATCAGCAGGTCTTATAGATATAGTGTCATTATGCTGAAGGTTATAACGTTCATTTGAATTTAAATTATTAAACATAGAAGCTTTGACATTAGAATCCGCTTTAATCAAAGTTAATGCTTCAGATACCTGTCATGCACAAACATTTAAAAAGGTTTCAACTGCCAGAGAAAGTGCAGGTGACCATAAACTAGGTTTCTTAAAAGGCAAAATTACATTGTCTATATAATTATTAAAAGCACTTTTAACCATAACATTTCGTGTGAACATGCATAAATCAATAATTGTTGAAGCAAAATCCGCTTGTGCAGTTGGAATAAATGACAAACCTTTTTCTAGAACTTTTATCTCATGTTCAGTCAATTCGTAGGAGGAAAGGTTAAAAACTACTGTCTCTGACATGGTTCCCACATCTTTTTGATATCTTTGTAGAGATTCTGGTCTTTTGAGGAAAGGTGTCACTTATGTAGTCGATTCCAAGACCTGCTCCACTGATTGAATTCCATTTTCCTTATCGAAAGAGGAGGGGATGAAAAAAAACTCTTTGTTATTGGTTACAACCCTCTCCTTCCGTCTCACTACTGGTGGATCAATGTTATGCGAAGACACCCCTTCTGTGACACTCGCATTTGTAGTAGGAACAGGATTAGAAACAGTCTTATGTACTTTCTTAGATGATGCAACCAGAAGCGAACTATCCTGAGTCACATTCTCACTTTCATGTTATTTATCACATGCTGATTCATATGAGGCCAAACAAACATGGAGCCAGTAGAGAAATCATTCAAATCTCTCTCTAGTTTGTGCCGCTTCTGCAGCTGTAGATGGTGTGCTAGCCAGGAAACAAGTGAAAAAATATCATTGGACTTATGTTTATAAATATTTGCCGGAAGTGCATCTCTTAGTTGAGCTTGTAATTTATTTATACTACTCAACAAGCTCTTCTCAGAAAGCAAAGAGTATTCTATTAGCAGTTTAAGATAATTAGCACTTGTTTCTAGATTTAACTGGTGCCATTTCTAAGTAAACTAGGGCAAGATTCAGCTTGAGAAGACATTTTTAGAATTCTCGGTTCTCTAAGCACCACCTTATAAGAAAGGAAGGCTTCAAAGTACATACGTTGCCACTGAGATTTCTTGTATTTAAACAGTTTCCAAAATCTTTAATCAAGGAGAAAACCAATTCAGAGTCATACTGAACCTGTTCAGGTTGTATACTGTTACATAAATCAGTTTCAAGAAGTGGGTTGCGATCAACACGTAGCAACTTCCCTATAACATCAGTATGTTAAAGCACCACACCCGAAGCATTAGGATTATAGTTCAACTCTAAGCTAAAGCCTTCTGCCATGTTCCAGGAAAGTACCAAAGAATATCCAAAAACAATAAAATAAATAAAATGGTACAGCACACTGGATAAACGTCCCAAGCCACACAATAAATCCAATAAATAAACTAATAAAAGCAGAGTAAATAGGACGAAACACAGCAACACGAATCATAGCAACTTTCCTATAACATCAGTACGTTAAAGCACCACACCCGAAGCATTAGGATTATAGTTCAACTCTATACTAAAGCCTACTGCCATGTTCCAGGAAAGTACCAAAGAATATCCAAAAACAATAAAATAAATAAAATGGTACAGCACACTGGATAAACGTCCCAAGCCACACAATAAATCCAATCAATAAACTAATAAAAGCAGAGTAAATAGGACGAAACACAGCAGATAAACCATTTGGAAGTTTTTATTTGGTAAGTGCTTTCGCACCCATTCAGAGGTACTTTATCAGACCATTAAAATCCACACAGGAAATCATTAAATACTAGTACATCACCCATTACATCATCTAATTAGCCAATTTAATATTCACTAGCTAATTAAATCATTCCAAAACACACTACATATAAAGATAAAAATAAAAATCTATACATTCATATATCTATAAAAGCAATCATAAAACATAAAAAATAAAATGAAATATATATATATATATATATATATATATATATATATATATATACACACACACACACACACACACACACACACACATTTATTTAATTGGTCGTGCTTGTAAATAGGGTTTCAAAGGTATACTAGCATTAAGCCCAGGGGCTTATCTGCATGAAGTCTTATAATCCATTTATTTTCACATTGTTCCAGTATATTAAGATCACCTAACCATGGACCCTTAACAAGGGTATGGATCACTGAAAAACTAAAAGAATGATCAGACCCACTATCAATAATATGTTTCGCTAAAGCATTTCCATCCCCATCCATTTTCTTAACAGCATTCAAATGTTCTTATATGATCCTTGAGTGGGCGAATAAGTTTTTCCATCATAGAATGATGGACATAAATTACAAAGGGCAAGATAAACTACATTGGAAGTACTACAAGTAGCATAAACATTAAAAATAAAACACTCCCTAGTAACTGGATGACAGAAATTAGAAATATTCATAAGGACATTACAAAAATTACAGCTACCACAAGGTATAGTTCCATTCTGATGCTTAGAATCAGCATTACTGTTATTAAAACACAAAAGACGTTTCAAATTCTTTCAGTCTTAAACTGAAAACTAGGTCTTTCACCCACTAAATTTTTTTTATTTTCTCATCAGAACAAAGAATAAACCAGTTCTGTTTAACTGTCCTAATAACATTAATATCTGTATAATGTATATTTAAAAGTAATGCCAAATCAGCACTTTTATTACTGTCTGAAACTTTCTGATTCAACCATGGTTTTGCTGCAGTATATCTTAAAGTTTTAACCTGTTCAGTGACCTTACTGATCTCTATATGTCCATAACTACAATTTAATAAATCCTTTTGAAAATTCACCATATCATTCTTAAATCTGTCATCACTGTCATTTAATCGAGAAATACGCATTAATTGCCCCTTCATTATATTCTTATACACATGAGGGGGGTGTATACTTCATCTATGTAACAGATTATTTCTTTCACACTGTTTAACATGTAGCCCTGCATTAAAATGTCCATTCATGTCCTTATATACTTTAACATCTAGGAAATCCATCACATTATTGGAATACTTATAAGTAACAGTTATACATTTCTGTTTAACTCCTGCTACTATATTCAGAATAAAGGCACATTGGGAAGAGAATATAGGGCTTAAACATTCTGAATACAGTAAATATGTCTTCTTTTATCACAGATTTGTGGACGATATATTTTTTCTATGGACAGGATCCATTACTGCTCTTGGTGAGGGTCTATATTAGAAGACCGAATGTTTAGGTGATTGAACACCTAAACATCGATCTTCTAATATCAAAAGCAAGAAACGGCGAATGGCCGATTTAACGAAGGGAAAGATTTCCCTTGGCCATTCGCCAGAGTTTGCTATTTCCCTACTGTTGAGCGATCTCGGAGTTGGTATATTTGGTTAGGGGGGGTGGGGGAGCACAGCCCCCCACGTTAGGGGGTGTGGGGGGCGAAGCCCCCTACTTAATTTAGATGTAAAGTGATGCTTTTTGTATTGTGGCCTAGGGATGTGTTTCCCTGGGACATTTGACATTGTGTGGTTCGATATTAGAAGAATGATGTTTAGGAGCTCGATCACCTAAACAGTCGGTTTTCTAATATAGACCCTCTTGGCGAATATTCTGATTTTTTTACAAACAAGTACTAGTTTAACTTTTACTTAGAAGTATCCCATTAACGTGATGGATTTCCTAGATGTTAAAGTTGATAAGGACATGAATGAAAATTTTAATACAGGACTACATCATAAACAGTGTAAAAGAAATAATCTCTTACATAGATGAAGTATGCACCCTGCTCAAGAATATAATGAAGGGGCAATTGATGCGTATTTCTTGATTAAGTGACAATGATAACGGGTTTAAGAATGATATGGTGAATTTTCAAAATGATTTATTAAACGTAGTTATGGACATATAGAGATCAATAGGGTCACTGAACAGGTTAAAACTAAGATATACGGCAGCAAAACCATATATTTCTTCTCGGTTGAATCAGACAGTTAAAACATTAATAAAAGTGCTGATTTGGCTTTACCTTTAAATATATATTATTCTGCAGATAATAATGTTATTAGAAGGATAGTGGAACAGAACTGGTTTATTTGTTGTGATGAGAAAATAAAAAATGTAGTGAGTGAAAGACCTAGTTTTCAGTTTAAGAACAGAAAGAATTTAAAATGTCTTTTGTGTTTTAATAACAGTAATGCGGATTCTGAGCATCAGAATGGAACTATACCTTGTGGTAGCTGTAATTTTTGTAATGTCCTTATGAATATTTCTAATTTCTGTCATCCAGTTACTAGGGAGTGTTTTATTTTTAATGTTTATGCTACTTGTAGTACTTCCAATGTGGTTTATCTTGCCCTTTGTAATTCAAGTCCATCATTCTATGTTTCTGTGTTGGAAAAACTATTCGCCCTCTCAAAGATCGTATAAGAGAACATTTGAATGCTGTTAAGAAAATGGATGGAGAAAGACGTCCTTTAGCAAAACATACTATTGATAGTGAGTCTAATCACTCTTTTAGTTTTTCAGTGATCCATACCCTTGTTAAGGGTCCATGGTTAGGTGATTTTAATAATATACTGGAACAATGTGAAACTAAATGGACTATAAGACTTCATGCAGATAAGCCCCCTGGGCTTAATGCTAGTATAACTTTGAAACCCTATTTACAAGCATGACCAATTAAATAAATGTGCGTGTGTGTGTGTGTATATATATATATATATATATATATATATATATATATATATATATATATATATATATACATATATTCGATTTTACTTTTTATGTTTTATGATTGCTTTTATATATATATATATATATATATATATATGAATATATATATATTTTTATTTTTATATGCAGTGTTTTTTGGAATGATTTAATTAGCTAGTGAATATTAAACTGGCTAATTAGATGATGTAATTAGTGATGCACTAGTATTTAATGATTTCCTGTTTGGATTTTAATGGTCTGATGAAGCACCTCTGAATCGGTGCGAAAGTGCTTACCAAATGAAAACTTCCATATGGTTTTATCTGCTGTGTTTCATCCTATTCACTCTGCTTTTGTTAGTTTATTTATTTTTTAAAGAACTTCCTATAAGAGTCCAGGAGTGGAGGGGTAGATCCTGTTGTACTTTGGTATAGGTGATTGATAAATCTGATTGACCCCGTGGATAAATTTCACACACTGATAATTTTTTTTCAAAATGCCAGCTGAAGAGGTACCAAATAATACCTCTTTGCCCAAGGAAGCATTAGTTAATCGCACCTTTACATTCTCCAGAAGATTTTGTAATCTAAGCCAAGCATACCTGCGCATCACTGACCCTTGTTGTAGCTGCTTGGCACATTGCATCAGCTGCACTGTATGAAGACTTTAAGGAACGTTTTGTTATTTGAGATGGAGAAGAAACCATGCTAAGTAAAATGGATTTTCCTGAGTAGAAGATAACTCAGCAATTGTTTTATTCATATTTGCAGAAGTTGCTAGCAGATAGCTGGAAATATAAGCTTGAGATTTGACAGTCCTAAAGACTAAGGTAGAAGATATATAGACTTTTACCCATACATATCCAAAGCCCTTCCATCTTTGTCTGAAGGTACAGGATAAGTAGCGGTGAATTGCTTAGCACTAGGTGTCCTTGGCTTACAGATGGATCAACTACAGGTTATGAAACAGGAATATGAGGGAAGGAGGTGCCTTTTATAGCCTATCAGGCTTTCTAGGTACAGGAAGTTGACTGTCTGGAGCAGGCAGCACTAGAAGTGTTCTGAGAGTACCAGCGACAGTGGGAGTGGTTATGGGTTTGGGTGGGTGTATTTACCTGAATATGTTCATAGTATCCTTTTTTTTTTTTTTTTTTTTTTTGAGTATCAGTGATTTTTTATTCTTCACAATGGAAGAAGTGCTTCATTTTACACATGATGTCTAAAAAGATATTTCCTCTATAGGAGAATCTGATGACAGATTTTCCTTATACTCTAACTGTAAAGGATCAGAAGAAGACATCTGTGGAGGAAAGTCTAGTCCAATCTCTTCTGCATCTGAATGGGAGTCACTGTGAGAAGGTGAAGGAGACCTTTTCCTTTTTGAATGAGAAGAGGCACGGAAAGCAGAATGTAAAGACTGAAAAGTTTTGAAAAGCTCTGGCAAAATTGTAATACTCTTCTTTGGACTCATTGGCAGACAGGGTCAAAGTAGGAAAGATACCTTTAGCTTTTACAATTTTCTTTCTAGGAGTGTCTAGTCACACACACAGTTAATTTCAATGTATGGAACTCCATCCAAGAAACTGATACTTTTTCCTTCACCAGCACTTTAAAGATATCTTCTGGCCATTCCAAGATCAAGATCACTATATATATTTGTGTATACACATTATACACATACACATTAACACACATACACACACACATATATATATATATATATATATATATATAAATAAATAAATAAACACACATATATGTATATATATATATATATATATATATATATATATATATATATAAACACACACATACATACACACACACACACACACACACACACACACACACACACACACACACACACACACACACACACACACACGTGTTTGCCTCCCACAGAAACATTATGTATGCAAAAAGAGTGTGCATAGATAATATAGATATAGGTGTGTGTGTGTGCATGCGTGCGTATATGAGATAGAACTCAGAGACTTCAAAATCTAGATAACAGTAAATATTTGTAAATCTTTCTTCTACAAGGTGTTACGTCTCGCAGCCTGAGAGCTGTCATATAAATCAGTATGGAGGAGTGGAAATGGTAATGGAGAGCTTTCCCTTCTTGCTCTACTAGAAAACACTTAACAGTATTTATATAAGTGTGCATAGTTGCTCAATCCGACACACTTTTGTATGTTGATTTTTTCCTGCATTTCACTTAGTACAGTATCTTTTACATTGTTGCTGTGGTCATTAAAGGACAGAAAGTTAAATTCAGCTTCCATGAGTTCAAGTAGACCCAGAAAGAGGAACATAAAAATGTCCATCCCACTCATCTCATTAGCAAAGCACCTGATAATATAGTTTGTTATTAAGCAAGAAAATATTGCCAAATTTGCATCCATACTGCAAAAATATGGTAGGAAGTCAAACTAATTTTAAAAGAGGCACTGAATAACAATAGAAAAAAAAAACACTAGACGCTGACACTAAGTAATCTCATGTAGTGTGCTGCTTTTTTAATCCACAGATAAACTAAATAGCTTTATTAGTCAGTTTTATGATTGGGTTGCATTGGAACTTTTACAAAGAAAACCTGGTCAGTGTTACGTATACTGACTTTGGTCATGCCTTTGACTCTTTCCATCACTGGAGCCTAACAAGCAAACTGAACAAACCTGGAATAGAAGAAAATTGGGCTAAATGCGGAAAGGGTGGCTTAATGATAGGAAGAAAATAGCTGTAGTTAGGAAGATCCTTTCAAAGTTAAGAGAAGTTGTCAGTAACATTTCAAAGGGTTCAGTCATGGATCCCATGCCCTTTGGCATCTTTGTATGATACATAATAGCTGGCTTTTAGAACAGGATTAACCTACTGCAGATAATGTTAAGATAAAGGCGACAGTGGAAGATGGAGAGCAAGTCTTCAAAGGGACTTGAGAAGATTGGCAGAGCTGACTGAGAATGGTATCTAAGGTCTAATGCAGGGAATTACAAAGTACTTTACTTAGTCAGTGATGATCCCATGTCCCTAAAAATCATAAACCACGAAAAAGACTCTGGTGTAATAATAAAAGCAGAAATGAAGTACCAGATACAACTGGAAAAAAAAAAAAACTGTAGCCAAGGCCAACAAAAAGCTGGCGTGTATCCTTAAAGGAAAAGAGTGATTATATTACCTCTCTATAGATTCCTGGTCAAGACCTAGCTGAAGGACTATGTCACTTTTCGTATGTATACAGGGATGAGGCTATTAAGCTAGGTGAGACTACAAAGAAAGGATACCAGATGAAGTCAATGGTTATAAGCAAAGGCTCCAGCAATTGTCTATTTTCAGCTGAAGATAGATACATGAAGGGGATACACAACATGATTGCACAAGACACTTAGGGTCCAGTGTGAAGGACAGAGGAGAGAACAAGATGCATACCTACTATACTATATTAAAGGTATAATGCTCAGCCTAGACATCAGGAAGTACTTTTTCCATGGGAAGAGTAGGAGAAAAATGGAACAGCTTACTTGAGGGAGTAATGGACTAAAAGATCACAGAGTTCTTCATAGATGGCTAGGATGGGTGGTGGGCTGAAACACTGCTCACAGGAGGGGCAACAGAAAGACAGCAACTACACAAATATGCAGACTACAAAGTCAAAACTGTCTTTCGGCCACCATACATGCATAATGTAGTATAACTGCAAAACATGGAACTCTTTATGGAATCTGTTTTCTTTTGTGCAAGTGTGTGAATCCTAGAATATGTCAGGGTTGCTTTATATATGCAGGTTCTGTAGGATTCTACATCAGAGCTACATCAGAATATAACCTGGCCATTTTATATCACTCTGGTCACCACAAATCTGCATTGAATTATTTATTTAATCATTACATCCTACCCAAAAACAGCTACAACAGTAACATCATCTTATTTGCTGCAACAGTCCATACCACTGTGGAAAGGCCTTACAAAGCTCATCTTTGAGAATCGGTGACCTGGGACATAATATTGTAAGGGGAAAACAGATAAACAATTCCAGACGGTTGCCATTAGAATAGAACAGAATATTAAAGACAGCAAAACACAAAATAAAAACATTTTATTTTTGAAACACTTCCTTTTATGGTCACACATTTTAAATGTAACCATCTATGCATGTGGAGCTTTGTTAAGAAACATTTACCTTACCTTTCCATGATCACATTTCTGAAACAGGTCTGAAAATAAATGCCTCTGTGCATTTCTCTTTGCTGCTTTGTGGCTAGCATCTGAGCAGTGAGTCAGGTGAAGTAAAAATATTTGAAAGAGTTCTGACGGGAAATTTCTGATGTAGGAGAAGATGTACTGCAGAGAGGAAACAGGTGTCATTTTGCAGAAGTTGCTGTTCATTTCCATATCTTTATCTTTTAATGCTCAAATGAAAGATATGTACTTACCATAATACTAGATCTCATAGGATGACAGGAGGTTACTAGGATAACAGTACCAGAGCCTTTTTCAGCCTAGCCATTCATGCCCCAATTTTCCTAATTATCAATGCCCATGAGCTAGAACAGCTTTGGTATATGCCTATCACTTAGGGCATTTCTGTTAACTGTTTCCATCCTTCAAAAAAATGCTAGACAGGAAACAGCTAGGATAAATACTCCACCAAGGTACAATAAAGTCATAAAAATCCACAAAGAAATGGTGAAGTAACCAAGGCACAGAATGTCCTAGTTTAAACACAGTCCAAGAATAAATAAAACGTAGGTAAAATCCAAGGTAAATTTATTCACTCAGGTAAGCGCTTTCATGATACCCATATCACTTCTTCAGACCTTCAAACAAACACTTCCTAATTAACTCTATTTAAACAGTATTCAAATCAAACCAATTAATGCTTGAAGTAATTAGCACTTAAAGTAAAACCAGTCATTCTGCAATATGTACAAAGTCATACTGGAAAAACATTTCAAGTATAGATACGTAATAAACATTGCAACATAAAATACATTAGTTAAAAACAATTAAAATATATATTTAATATGTTTCTCTGTCTTTCATTAAAATAATTTAATTTCATTTGAACAACCTCCTAGTCTTCAAAACTGGTTTTAAGGGTATTCTATCATTAAGGCCCTTTCCTCTATTAACTCTTACTCTGATAATCCACCTAGTTTCAGAGGTCTCTGTATGGTTCCTTATATCACCACCTCTCTCATTAGGAATAATTCTCTCAATAACTGAGAACTATGTGGATTATGAGAATGAGACTATATAAATAAGGAGGAGAGGTGAGCAAACACACGCATTTGTAACTTTTACTTATTTACACAATTCTTGTCAACTTTCAGTCAATATGTTTACAGCTTGTATGCACTCAGGTTATTGGGTTTCATGCAAAATGTATGAGCTATTGTATTTAGGACTTTTACATTTGAGCTACATTGTAGATCACATTTACAAGAGTCAACAGCCATGAGGCATGGGCTTTTGGTTAGTTGTAAAACCATACAGATGTCCTTGTCCATATACCATTTTCAACTATACTCCAGGCCAAAGACAGTGCAATACATAGAATATTTACATATTAACTGTTTCAGAGAAGACGAACTGCTAAATGTAACAACTGCAAAAATAGATTAATAAATAATATAGTATAGTAAATGATGTAATAAATATAATAAATATACACAGTTGTACAATAATATCATAAAAAAATAAGCTATAGAGAGAATAACATCTGCAATTTGTGATTTCAGTAACAGTCTAATAGGGCTCTTCTAAAGTGAATAAAAAAGGGAAATTTTCTGAGATTGTGGCACAGAAAATTCCAAACACTGTGGCAGGCTTGCAAAAACCTCTATCAATGGTGGATTGGACAGAAGGAAGCCTTCGTAAATTGAAAGCTCCTGAGTCATGTTAAGTCATGGTGATCAGGATGCATCTTCCACGGAGCAGTGAGGTTGTTCACTGATCTGCAAGGGGCAATCCAGTGTTTGCAGAGACCTGTGAACCTGAGATCAGGGCCAGTTGAGGAGGATGATTTAGGACTGCAGGAACAAGGTGAAGAATTCTGTGGAAAATGGAGAGATGAAGTGCCCAGAAGTTTCAGGAAATAAAAATTTATAGCTGACATGAAAATACCACAAGAGAATAGATCTAGAGTGAGACAGAAAACAGGTTTAAATGAATAAACAGATCCAAAAGATTCAGCCTTTCATAGCTAGGGGTATAAGTGGAACTGAATCACATGAATGGGAGGACGTAGCACACACGCACTAATAATTATAGAAGTTAGGGAGTTAACAGTTACAAGACTGTGACTAAACGTCATGGAGACAATGACAGCTTAAACCTCCAATGAGGGGAGAGAAGGATGGGGCAGTAGGAAAAGAACAGAAGACGCATGTGATGTTAAGATGTGATAGTGTAATCAGGAATATCAGAAGACTCAAAAAAGTGAAGGCAGGGGAATTTAAAACTTAAAACTTTAAAAAACAAGCAGAGTTACAGAGGAAATGATGGCACAAGAGGGGAATAAGACAATAACAAGGAAGGTAAACAAGAAAGAAGAAAACAACACATAGTAAGGTCAAAAGGAGAAAGGATTGGATACTTAGGGTCACAAACACGGAGTCTAATAAATTTGAGACTTGGAGCTAAAAGGTCAGCAAGTGTTGTTAGTCACAAGACTATTTCCCTAATAAAGTAATATTTAAGGCAGAGACAAAGAGAGGACAGGTGGTGAAAGTTCAATGGGTGAAGGCTAGGGGAGAAAGATAAGAAAATGAAAAAAAAAAAAAAAAAAAGATCAGAGGCAAACAGAGGAAATGGAATACGGGACTGTCATTAGTTATTCCTTGACTGAATTAAGGGAGAGAGGCAAAAGAAAAGCTAATGATAGAGTGAATAAACACAAAGTGAATACTAAATATTCAAAACCTAAAGAGGAAATAAGGCACAAAAGGAAAGGCTCAGTGGAGCAGGCGAGGGACCTAAACACAAACAAGTGCCTTGCCATAGTTATGGGTCAGAGGAAAGACCATACAAAATAGAGGGAGAAAACTATAAGAAAAGGAAATGAATACTGTAAATATGTACATAGTTAAATGGGGGTTAAGACAGAGAGACGTGTTAGGGGCAGGAGAATGATAGGAACATGTAGAGTGGAGATAGTAGTTGTCATAGAAATGGATTACATGAAATGACTGAGAAGGAGAGGTAATAAACAGAAGAAAGAAAAGAAAAACCCAGGATGGGTAATAGGAGAGAATAAAAAGATTTATGGCAGAAGTGTCATTTAATATCAAATCATGGAATATGAATGGCCTGGTCAATAGAAAAAAAGCAATAAAATTCTGGGCTATATGAGGAGAACCAAGGCCTAGATCATGGCACTGCAAAAAACAGGTCTCACAATGGAAGAACATAAAAAGCTATCAGGAGGAGGATACAAGTTAATAGCTAGTGGTTTTGGGAATAAGAGACAGAGAAGAACGACACAGCTACCGAAGAGGACCTTGCCATTTGATATAGACAGTACAATACAAGACAGACAATGGGAACTATATTACATAGATAGCAATGGGGAAGGGAGAGTAGGTAGGTAGGACTTTACAGGAGATGTGAGAAGGATTCAGGGAATACTACCAGACACTGTATTCAGGAGACGTCTTACAGAAAAGTGACACAGAGGGCCCAAGAGAGGGAGGGATGTTTCCCAAGTTAAAGCAATTGGGAAAGAAGAAGAAAGATATGGTTAATAAGCCCTATCCTTAGAGAAGAGGTGATTACAGCATGAATAGGATAGTGAAGGGGAAGCCTCCTGTGAGTGATGGTCTGCCTATGAAGGTATGGGGACTGCGCAAGGAGGAACTGATAGAAATATGAACAGTTTTATTTAACAAAATTATGGAAGGGGAACCTCTCCTCCTCAGAGTCATTAACAGAAGTAGCTACTGCACTAATCCATAAAGAAGGGATTGATCATCTCTGGAAGGGGAACCTCTCCTCCTCAGGCTTCATACAAGCCAATCTCCATCTTAAACCACAGTTACATGTGCTTTGTGCAGATACAAGCAGGAAGGCTGGGAAAGATACCACCCAATCTGAACTATGGGAACAAACAGGATTTGTGGTGGGCCATAGGACATCAAACATTGTGATAAGGATGCTGTTGTTCATGCAGGATGTGTAAGATGCTGAGAAACAGCTATCCCTGATTTCATTAGATGCCAAAAAAAGCATTTGACAAGGTTAGATCGGTTTTGCTATGCAAACTTAGCAGTAAAATAAACCTTCCCTAGAGAGTGGTCACGGGTGTTAAATAATTTGTATAAAGCAAGAGTAAAAATAGGACCCAAACTTTATGGAACCATAAGGACTGAAAGGGGGACAAGGCAGGACTGTCCTGTGTTGCTTCTACTATTTGCAATGTATATTCAACCAAAGGTAGAGATAATAAAGAATTCCAGTATTAGACAGTATATGTTGGTGGAGTATGGAAAGAAGAAGAAAACCCTACTTGTGTATGATGTTCTACTAACTATATCATAATGGGAGAAAGATAATGGTAAGTCATGGGAAATTTTGGACAAATCAGGATACAAAATAAATCAAGAAAAAACACAGATAGTGTTGGTAAATAAAAAGGAAATGTGGGAGAAGGAAATAAAATACCTACATATCTTATTAGGGGTCATGCCAAAAAGGTTACCCTTAAGCTTATATGCCATAATATCTTATATATATTAAGTATCGGCCCCCGTTGCAAAACTACTTAGCTACCCCCTCACTCCCCTACCTTTATATTACCTTACACTATTTACTCCTACACTGTCGCAAAACTCTGGAATGCCTTACCAGTAAACATCACAGCAATTTCAAACCTCAAGAGTTTTAAACTCACTCTAAAGAATTTCTTTCAAGAAACAAGTATCTGCTCCTGTTCCACAAATACTCAGCTACCCCTCTCACTCCCTCTCACCTTTATATTTCCCTTTCTCAACTTCTTGTCCAAGCACCTTAGCCCTTCTCTTCTACATCACTACTTTATCTACCTTCCATCCTGTCACTTTCTTCCCCACTTCCCTACTACCTCTTCAGTATGTCCTCACTCCACCCACAATTGCACCATACCCTCCCCGTCACCTCCTCTTCAGTATACTCCCTCTTAGCATCTACAGCCCTTCTAAAAATATACTACATTCTGCTTTACCTTGCTATAACATTCTACAAGACTTTTCTCTCATTATACCTCCTTTTAACCAGGTATATACCTTATATCTCCCTTTCTCTAACTATTTTGTGGGAGACAGGTTATATATATTATTGCTACAAGAGTATTATTATTATTATTATTACAAAGCTAATCCAGATTATCTCATCATCTCTGTAAATCAGCTACTAGTTTTGCTAACTTAATCATTATGTAAATGTATACCAGTTGTCTATCATGTATGTCTCTGCATATTTTTATAATAATAATAATAATTGTTAATTCAATACTTTGTAAATTTTGATACTTGGTTTTATGGAGCTTTTCTCACCGGCCTCCAGTGAAAATGGGTTCCTAACCCAGTCAGACTTTCCCAGTTAATAAATATCAAATATATATATATATATATATATATATATATATATATATATATATATATATAAACAGGATATTCAAAAAAAGTTAGAAAACGGGTTCAGAAAGGCATAAAATAGGAGTTAGATCAAAGAATAGAGACATTGCAAATGTTCCTAATTCTTAAATTCATATACACAAGACAAGCCTTCCAGGACCTACAAGGAGTAGATATGATGAAAAAGGTAAAGCAGCTTCTTAGAGATGATGTTTACAATGGAGAGAGAACAAACCAAATGCTCTGCAAGTACGGAATGCACGGCCAAACCATGAACTAATCCAAACACCAAAGGCCAGCACAGAGAGTACAAAAGACACTTATAGATTAAGTAAACTAAAAGATTCCTTTATTCAGACTGGTTTCGGCTACCCAGCCTTCTTCAGTGAAACATAATCACAAACAAATTTCTGATTAGGCTATATATACCCACCCCCAACCAATGGAAAACATGATTCAGCCCAAAAGAAAAAACCTGAAAGAAGTTTACAATAGAAAAGGAACTATATACCAATATTACATTTCAGTATTGATAAATATGCATGTATAAAGAATACATATGAAAACATTATTAAACAAATAGTAAATCTACCTATATATAAAAAAATATATATGTATGAGTACATATATATGCATATATAAGTACATAAACATGCAGTCAATACAAAATGTGTTCAATAGAATACTTAGATATATGTAACAAGAAAAAAAGAAATATAATCAACTGTGGTGTACTGCATATGCCTCAAAACAACATACACTTGTATACATCCATGTATACAGGAGTATAATAATTAGAAGTTATGTACTCACCATAACGTTCCATCTGAGTAGGCGACTTCATTCGGATGCAACCTGTGGGTATCGGATCCGACCTCGGATCCGAGCCGGCAATTCAAAAGCTTAGGCTCCGAGCTCCTAGCTCCTCCCTCCTACCCATAACCCCTTGCCAAGCCCTGACTGACCTCAGATTGAGTTTGCCTCAAAATACTGACTACAGTACACGAAAACAGCATAAATACTCGCTCTATAAAGGTCAGGGGGATGGAGGGGGGGATGGTTGCATCCGATTGAAGTCGCCTACTCAGATGGAACGTTATGGTGAGTACATAACTTCTATATCTGAAGTAGGCAGACTTCATTCGTCTGCAACCTGTGGGACAGAGTCCCCAGCTACCTGAATCTTGGGCGGCCGTCATGGAAGGATGTTTCGGAGAACCGCTGAGCCAAAGGATGCTCTTCCTCTAGAAACAACATCCACCTTATAATGAGAAATAAAAGTATGAGGCGAGGCCCAAGTAGCTGCCGCGCAGATATCATCCAATGCTACACGGGACTTAAAGGCGGCTGACGTGGAAACTGCCCTAGTAGAATGAGCCGTAACCCTCTGAGGAGCAGGTCTACCTGAAGTGTCATATGCCTGCAGAATACAATTAGCAATCCACTTAGATAGTGTGACTTTAGATACTGCTTTACCCAGAGCAAATTTAGCAAAGGAGACGAACAGCTGATCTGATTTCCTGTGACCAGCTGTTCTGTGAATATAAAAACGTAATTGTCTATGAACATCCAAGGAATGCAATTTGTATTCTCCTTTGTTTGAGTACTTGGGGAAAAAACACAGGTAAATTGACTGATTGGTTAATATTAGATTCAGAAGAGACCTTCGGAAGAAAAGATGGATTGGTCCTGAGGCACACCCTATCAGGGAAGAAAGAAAGGTAAGGCGGCTTGACGCATAGAGCCTGAAGCTCAGACACTCTTCTGGCTGAAGTGATAGCTACCAAGAAGGCAGTCTTCCAGGAAAGGTACTTTAGATCTGTAGAAGCTGCAGGCTCGAAGGGAGGAGCAGTAAGGGCTTGCAGAACTAACGATAAGTCCCAAGGTGGTACAACCTCCTTGACTGGAGGCCTCAACAAAAAAATCCCTTTGAGAAATGTTTTGCATAATTTCGCCGTCATAAGGGGAGCTGTCTCATGACCAATGTGATAATGCGAGATAGCTGCCAATTGTACCTTAATCGTGGAAGAACTTGCCCCTTGATGAAAGAGGTCTGTTAAAAAATCCAGCACCGCTGACATAGGTGCTGAGAAAGGATCCAAAGTTCTCTGTACCGCCCAAATAGAGAATCTCTTCCATTTACTCCGATAAACCTGCCTGGTGGAAGGTTTATGAGCTGCCGCTAAAATGGCCTTGACCGGTGATGAGATACCGGGTGTCCTAATCAAGGATGGAACTGGAGCAGCCAAGCTGTCAACTTCAGGGTGCGCAGATTGGGAACCGACATTCCCAGAGGGTGGGAGATGAGATCCGGAATTGGATCCAGAATCCAGGGTGGATTGATTTTGTGAGACCATACGAAGGGGAACCAAGGTTGACGAGGCCAGAACGGGGCAATGAGAATCATTCTGCTCCCCAAACTGTTGGCTTTCTGCAGAAGCCTCTGCATCAGAGGAAGTGGAGGGTAGGCATAAAGGAGACCGGGAGGCCAAGCATGCACCAGAGCATCTCGGGAACTCCCTGGTGGGGAAGCAGAGCGAAGAAATTGTCGCATTTGGCGTTTGTGGGAGCCGCAAAGAGATCACAACAGGGTTGCCCCAGGCGGCAAAAATCTTCTTCGCTACTTGAGGATTGAGAGACCACTCGTGTGGAGAAAGAATGGTGCGACTGAGCTTGTCCGCAAGGATGTTGGACTTTCCCGGAATGTGCTTTGCTACCAGAAAGCGTTTGGTGGAAATTGCCCATTCCCAGACTCTCATGGCCTCTCGACAAAGGGGTAAGACCTGGTTCCTCCCTGTTTGTTGATATACCAGACTACCGACATGTTGTCTGTCTGAATCGCAATAGTCCCTGAAGGAAGAACGTGGTGAAGTGCTTGCAACGCTAGGAGCACCGCCCTCATTTCCAGGACATTTATATGCAATGACGTCTCTGTGGGATTCCATGTGCCTTGGACAATCTTTCCGCAGAATGCCCCCACCCGAGGCAAGAAGCGTCCGTGGTCACTGTGGCTCGGGGAAATGCAGCACAAAAAGGTCTCCCTGCCAGGGGCTCCGGAGAAAGAAGCCACCAAAGAAGGGAGTCCCTGCACGCCTTGCTGACCGCAATCGGAGCGTTGAGAGGGGAACAAAGAGGGGACCACTGAACCTGAAGGGTCCATTGAAGAACCCGCATGCATAAGCGAGCATGAATGAGAAGCGGAATAGCTGCCGCCATAGAACCTAGGGCTCTCAGGACCGAAGCTGCAGTTGGAGATGGTTGCAGGACCGCTGTCACATGACACTTCAGGTTGGCAATTCTGTCTGGAGTGAGGAAGGCTCGCATTGATCTGGTGTTTAGTCTTCCTCCTATGAAATCTATAACTTGTGTTGGGTGCAGCAAAGATTTCTCCCAGTTGATCGTGATGCCCAGCCTTGGGGCCAGTTGAAGAAAGTAGTCTCTGGCTGAGCACAGAAGATGCCTTGATGATGCCGTCAGGAGCCAATCGTCCAGGTACGGAAAGACCTGTAATCCCTGGAGCCTCAGGTGGGCCACTACCACCGCTAGCACCTTGGTGAACACCCTGGGGGCTGAGGTGAGACCAAAGGGGAGGACCCTGAACTGATAATGACTGGCTCCCAGCCGGAAGCGAAGAAACCTCCTGGATCGTCTGTCCATGCGACTGTGGTAGTACGCATCCTTGAGGTCGATGGAGCACATCCAATCGTTCTCCATCAAGAGGGGAAGTATAGCTTGGAGGGTGACCATCCGGAACTTTTGCTTGGTTACTGACAGGTTCAGCTGGGAAAGGTCTAAGATTGGTCTTAGGTCCCCCGTTTTCTTTGGCACCAAAAAGAACCTGGAGTAAAACCCTAATCCGGTTTGATCTAGGGGGACGCTGGATAGCTCTTTTTTCTAGCAGCTGTTCGATTTCGACAGCTGCTGCCTCCCTTTGGTCGGGTGGAACATCTGGGAGGCTGCGAGATTTGGGAACCTTGAATAGGGGAATTGAATAACCTCTGGATATGACACGAAGCACCCAACGGTCTGTTGTTATGGACTCCCAAGAAGTCAGGTGCCTCGAAAACCGCCCCCCGACTGCCTCCAGAGACGGACAGCCGGGCAACCCTTCAGGGCTGCTGCGTGGGTCTATCAGAGAAAGGTTCTCTGGACCCAAAGTTGCTAGGAGCCCCCCTGCCTCTAGGACGACGACCTCCCCGTCCTCCTCTGCCACGGAAGGACTGGTTATCCGGAGCAGGTTGGGACTGCTGCAATTTCCGGAACCACATCTTCTTCTGTCCCTTTTGGTTCTTAGAGAAGGACCTCTGGGGAGCTGAGAAGCGGACTCCGGCGGCAGACAGCGTCTTCCCGTCCTTTTGCTCTGGACTAATGTTTCGCGAACAGTCTTGCCAAACAAGGCAGAACCATCGAAGGGGGCATTCGCGAAGGTCGCCTTGAAGGGCTCTGCAAAATCACAGTGGCGGAGCCAGGCCTGTCGCCTCATGACTAGGCCTGCTCCGCTGGCTCTAGCGGCTCCCTCAGTAGCATGAGAAAGCAGCCGCATAGACGTATTGGAAACTGATCTGAGAGTGGCCATTCGGGTGGAGTATACCTGTTTATCCTCACTCGACATGGACTCCGGGGGAGATGCAGCGCATTCTTTAATCAGATCCCGCTGCATCCTAATGACATGTGCCATGTAGTTCAGCGCTCTCAAAGAGAAGGTTGCTGAACTGAAAACTCGCTTCCCAATGCGATCCATCGAGCGGGACTCCTTGCCCGGAGGATGCATGGAGGGACTCTCCTGGGCCAATTCCCTCTTCGTGGCTGCAGCCATCATCATGGCATCTACTGGGGGGCCCTTGCTCCAGTGAGTGCGGTCCGCCAGAGGGGAAAGGATGCGGTCAGGACGCTTGGGGACAGGCTCAACGGTGTCCGGATCCTTCCACGCTCTGATGGAAATAAGATCCACCAGAGGGTCAGCAGGAGGGGACACCCAAGAGGTAGAAGGGCCCGCCTCGAATGCCTCCAAGAACACAGACTCGTCCGAGGAAGCCTTGGGGGCAGACCACCCCCCCGATCCTTAACATCTCCATAATGTCTCCAAATGAGACGTCCTCAGGGGGTGACCTAGGGGAGCCTTCCCCTTCATCCAAATCTGTGTCTTCGGTAACGGACTCGGGGGAGTCCATGTGCCTCCTTTTGCACTTACGCTTCCGAGGTACTTCATCGGGGGGGCTGTCCGAGGAGTACTCTTCAGCAGTTGGATGTTCCAAGGGAACCACTTGGGACATCGAGGCGGGCTGTCCCTGGGACCGGCTGGTGGGGGCCTGGCCCAACTGCAAGGGAGTGCGGGATGGAGCCGTGGCAGGGACCGGGGTCCGGACGTCCTCAACAGTGCCCTTTCCACTACGTCGAAGGCCGAGGGGGAGCCAGCTTCTCTAAACCCCGAGAGCCGACCCCCACTCGGATCCGACGCACGGATCGGAGTCGGAGCCGAAACCGTCGGATCCGAGAGACCGGTGTGCTCCGACCTGGACGGAGCCGAAGACACACCAGCTCCCTCGGATCCGAGGCTCGGCCCTCGGCTCCGAGAGGTCGGGTCCGAAGTACCCGAAGCACTCAAGGGATGGGACGGATCCGAGGTGCGCCGACCTATCGGATCCGACCCACCCCCGGATCCAAGTCTGCCCGGCGCCGACAGCTCCGAACCCGTGGTATGGGTCGGAGAAGGAGCCAAAGGGGCAAAAAAAGGGGTCGAAGCCCCTCCCGGATGGGGGGGGCTAGGAGCACTCCCATTTGCATTTGGGCCTGGATGAATTTCCTCATCATCCGGTCCATATCAGCTTCACTCATGGAAAAAGTTGACCTGGTGGAGGCCACCGAAGCGGACCTAGAGAGCCGCCTCGGAGACCTCCTAGAAGGGCTAGCCTCCTCCTCCTCGGGTCCAGGAGAGAACCGAGGGGAGTGGAGCCGAGGAGGAGGAAAGCTAGAAGGCACAGGTGAGGCAAGCTTAGATGGAGGAGCCGAACTGGAAGTTTCGGCTCTCCGTTTGTGGTGCCTCTCCCTGTGCCTCTCCTTCTTCTCTCTCTCCCTAGAGGACTCTTTCCCCTCCGGCAACTTAGAGGGAGGTTGAGTCCCAGCCGGAGGGGGAGAGCCCACAGCAACAGGTTGCTGAGTAGAAGGGGCAGAAGCCGAAGCGGTATCTGGAGGTAAAAGACCCGCCAGCACCAGCTTCGACCTCCGCTCCCTCAAAGCCCGGGGGTTGAACCCTGCACAAATGGTACAACCAGATGACAGGTGTTCAACCCCCAAGCATTTAACGCACCGAGTGTGGCCATCCGCTGGGGACAGCTTATGGCCACACTCGGTACATTTAGAGAAAACAGCCTTATGGGCTTCAGACATAATAAACCCTGAAGGCCTAACACAACACACACACACTAACTACGCAAAACCCGAGAAATATTAACTAAAAAGAGAGAGGAAAGCCTAACACAATCAACACTAATAAAATATGAAACAAAATTAGAGAATTTGTAAACTTTTTTAGTCAGACAAACTTATCTGTCACCAAAACACGCCAGGAGCTCAAGAATCCGTAGCTACTTGAAAAGCGGCAAACGAAATCTGAGGTCAGTCAGGGCTTGGCAAGGGGTTATGGGTAAGAGGGAGGAGCTAGGAGCTCGGAGCCTAAGCTTTTGAATTGCCGGCTCGGATCCGATACCCACAGGTTGCAGACGAATGAAGTCTGCCTACTTCAGATCTAAAGTTATATAAAACCATAGTATATAAATATATTGTATATATACCACATATAATGTATATAACAAATGCTGCACTCCTACATAAGGGTCAACAAAATAGTCAGATACATACGTAAGATCCTTCAAAGATGGTCCTTAAGTCCTGGGGAAAATAATGCCCCTAGGGATATTTTCTGAAGGTCTTAGTACTGAGAGTATTATCCTCATTCCTATAAACTGTGACATCCAAAAAATTAATGGTGTCATAGTGTGATGTTAACGTAAACTCAATACCCCACAAATTATCATTAAGATATTCCAGAAATTTCTGCAAATATGCCTCATCTGCCCGCCACACCATCCAGCAATCATCCAAATATCTACACCAGATGTCTATCTCAACTTGATAAAGGTTGTGAAGGGGATCATAGATCATGCATTCCTCAAAATAGGCCATAAAAGGTCCGCATATATGGGAGCAAAGTACGCTCCCATAGCAGTACCCTGTAATTGCCAGTAGCATTCACCCTGGAAGTAAAAGACATTTTTATTCAAGACATGCTCTGCCATGCATACCAATAGCGTGTTAAATCCAGGAGGGTATAAGGCAGCATGTTCCAGCCAGTAATGCAGAGCTTGTAAACCAGCCCAATGGGGAATACTCGTATATAATGCTTTCACATCCAGGGTGCACATTAGCCAACCTGGTTCCAATTGGGTGTTAGATATTATTTGAAGAAATTGTGTGGTGTCTTGAATCCTGGCTCTGACCGAAGTCAATAAAGGTTTTAAATACTTAGATAGAAATGCTGACAAAGGTTCGGTCAAAGAGCCTATACCCGACACAATAGGTCTACCAGGAGGCTGAGAAAGTGATTTATGAATTTTTGGAAGTAAATTGAGTATTTGTTTCTGCAGATTAGTAACAGTGAGATGATTTAAAGTACAACTGCTAATAATGCCTTCCTCTGCTGCTTGGCTTAGAAATATATCAATCTCCTTCTTGAATACAGGAGTGGGGTCTATGGACATTGACATATAACATCTAGTGTTTGTTAATTGTCCCCTGTCCTCATTTAGATTATATCCCATATTCATGACAACCACAGCCCCTCCTTTATCAGCTGATAAGATGATTATGTTGTGGTTGTTTCTAAGTTGTTCCAATGCAGCCATTTCAGAAGATGAAAGGTTCTGACCCAGAATGCATGATTCCCTATGTGGAAAATGTAGGTCTCTAAGAACCGTTTGTAAAAATATAGAAACATGCTTGTTCATAGGTGGTTGAAATCCGGATTTGTGAAACCTGAATTCTTCAGATCTTTGAGAGTTATTGTCTGAAAAAAAAATAGTTTGAGATTAAGTCTACGACAAAAAGACAAAACATCAGTAACTATATTGTATTCATCATCAAAGAATCCAGGTACAAATCCAAGGCATTTATTCAATAATTGAGTTTGTTCATTGCTAAGTATTACATCAGATAGATTAAGCACATTCTGACCAACATTGTGAGTTATTTCAGAAGTGTCTGTAACAAGCCTTCCACTGAGTTTATTCTTATCCCCATGTTGGTGTTTGCGGCCCCTCCCACCACTTCCATCTACATCTAAAGGGTGTGGTGCATTAGATTGTTTATGGCTGGGTGATTCCCTGGTACTGACACTGTCGTTGTCCGTAAGGAGGATTCCTCCCCTGATGTACTCAAATAGGAATGGTCCGTTCTCTTTAGAATGGATCTAGGTCTCTTTCTAGATGTATTATTAGAATGGATCTAGGTCTCTTTCTAGATGTATTATTAGTGACAACTCTATTGCTATCCAAGAATCTTACGGTTCTTGAAAAATCAAAAGGACGACCCCTTTGGTAATCCGTGATGTCCCTATTAAATTTTTTAAATCTTCCTATTACGGGTCTGTTTTTCATAGGTAGCCAACTCTTTTGATAACTTATTCATAGAAACTGCATACATTGGTACGGACTCATATTTTTTACAATCCTCACATAGGGTTTTCACCTCAGTTTAATTAATGTCCACCATCCTTTCATAATATGATGTTAGAATGTTAACAAACATCATAGAGGCCTGTTGTAGAGCTGAGTTCCACTCCTTAGTCAGTCTACCTTCCGATCTGCCAACTAAAGGTTGAAGACGAACTCTAAGGCCTCTAGGTGCTATTTCCCTATTCATGTATGCTCTGAACAGTCTAAGGTGCCAAATGTTGGCACGTAAATTTTTCAGGCCCTTCCCTAATTTGTTAAACACCATATTACATCCAAATAACTAACCACAGAGCTGCCAAGGCTGGATGTCACTTATCACAGTTGCAAAAGCATATAAAAGTCCATAAAAATCACAGATGCAAAAACATGTTAAAGTCCATAAAAATCACATCAGAATTCTGTATAGAACACAGGTTTATTCAACGTAGGTAAGCGCTTTCACTTAGGAGCTTCTTCAGACTAAACATATACAAGGAAAAAGGCACATATATATAGAAAGCAGGATAATCAACTTCAATCATTCAATTATCTTCCATTAAAGCTATATACCCAAGCTATATCTACAGTCTATACATTATATAGATCAAATACACATATAATGAAAATAAAAAAAAAATAAATAAAAAGATCAAACTATATAAAACCATAATTCAATACAACCTTTACAATATAAGTCTAACCATAAAATATATCATAAATGTAAGACCACATAAACATAATAAAATAAAAACGACAATTAAATTAATGGTGTAGCCTCCTCCTTCTCAAGACAGGCTTAATGCATGCCCTCTCATTTAAGCCCTTACACCATCCGCTCTTAAAATAATGATCCAACATGTTTCCCTATATTCAGTGTATGTTCTAACATCTCCCTCCCTTATACTCGGTGTAATAGCCTCCACAACCCTGAATTTAAAAGTGTGATTTACTCCTTGTTCAGTAACATGTTTCGACAGGGCATTGTTAGGAAGACTCTTCCTTATATTATACAGGTGTTCCCTCATTCTGTCACGTAATACTCAGTTTTTCCTACGTAGAATGCTCCACAGGTTTCACATTCTGCCAGATATACCACATGAGGGGTCATACAATTACGGACACATTAAAACCAAAACTCTATCTAAATCTGGGTGATGAAACACCTCTGTAGTATTAATATAGCGACAGAAGTTACAGGAACCACATTGTTCAGTATAACCAGGACCTATCTTATCCATACCTCTCTGGCTAGTACATAACAGCCTCTTCAAATTCTTATGATTTTTAAACCTAAACCTAGGCACACTGCCTATAATATTGCTAATAACATCATTGACTAACAAAATCGGCCAATGTTGTTGGAAAAATATCCTGTATCACTAGTATAATATAATGGGATCTTGGTGAAACTAATTCTGCCATCACTCCTTAAACTATCGTGGGGGTTTGATGGACCATAGTAAGGTTTTGCTTTAGTCTCCCTCAAGAGGTAGATTACTATTTGTTTAATAATGTTTTCATATGTATTCTTTATACATGCATATTTATCAATACTGAAATGTGATATTGGTATAGGTTCATACTAGGCTATCTGCCCAAGGGCATTTATAAGCCTAGCCAGAATGTGTTTGGCTTTCGCCACCCATTTTAAATTTATTTTGCTATGCCCTTTTTCGAGGTTAGTATACTGTGCCTCTGTCCAACAGTGACACAGAAGTGATACCCGGGGTAAACCTACGATCTCCCATCCACTCATCAAGATTCCTCTTGAAGAGAGTCAATGAGGGACTCTGCCTAACCTGGACTGGGATTTTATTCCAGAGTGAAGGGAGCCTCTGGGTTATGAATCTGTCCCTCCAGCATGTCCTATTTATTTCAGTGCTGAGGTTCAAGTCTCGGCGTAGATCGATGGGATTTGGATTTTCTGAGGTGCAGCATGTCCATTAATTCCGGGTTGGACATGGCTTTATACGTCAGGCACAGATCGCCTCTGAACAGGTGGTATGCCACTGAGTAGAGCTGGAGTTTCTTTAACCGGGCAGCATATGGCATCTGTTTGAGCCCTTTGATCCTCTTGGTGAGGTACTTTTGGGGTCTTTCCAGTTACTGCAGGTGTCTGGTAAGGTACATCCCAAAGGGGCATTGTACTCAATTATGGGCCTGATGAGGAATGAGTAAAGAGGCACAATGACCTCCCTGATCTAGATGTGAATCCCTTCATGATTAGGTGGGCTATATAAAATGTTTTCTAACCACTTTGGCCACGTGGTTGTCAAATGAGAGATTGCTATCAACTTGGGTCCCCAGGTCCGTAATTACTTCTTCTGTACTTAATGGATTACCACCTATGTGGTAATTTGTGAGCACTTTGTTTTTGCCAAAGGGGATGACTATACACTTTTGGCATTTAGCTTGAGGCCATGGCTCTGGCACCAGTTGTCTGTTTCTATGAGGCCCTTTTGGAGGATGCTTGTGTCGGCTGGAGAGTCGATTATGGCGCCCAGTTTGCAGTCATCTGCGAACTTGGTCAGCCACAGTCCTTCCGTGTTGGCCTGTACCTCCGAGAAATATATACCGAACAAGAGGTCCCAGGACTGAGCCTTGTGGGACACCACTTGTAACTGGTTTGGAGTCTGACATGGCTCCAGCAATTCTAACCATGTGGGTTCTGTCCTTGAGCCAGTTTGCAATCCATCTAGTGACGTAGGGGTTTATATTTAAGCTGGTGAGCTTATCTATAATGCCCAAGTGGAGTATTGTATCGAAGGCTTTTGCGAGGTCCAGGTAGGCTGTGTGGACCACCTTCCCCTCGTCAATGGCCTTGGTGACTGTTTCAAAGAAATCAACCAGGTTTAAGAGGCAGGATCTGCCCTTAACAAAGCCGAACTGGGTAGGATCCAATGTTTGTAGGTCCCCAATATCTTTATTTATGAGGTCCATGATGATCCTTTCCATAGCTTTGCAGACCAAGCTAGTCAGGCTTATGGGGCGATAGTTTCCAGGATCCGTTGAGGCACCACCTTTATGGAGAGGGACCACTGTTGCAGTACGCCACTCTTTGGGCACATATCCTGTAGTAAGGCTGAGATTGAACAGTAGTTTTATGTTTGGGTTTAGCTCTTCTAGGAGTTCATGTAGGACGCAGCCCGGGACACCATCTGGTCCCATTGATGCTGTGTTTTTTGCTTTGGAGAGGGCGGCTCTTACCTGAGCATCTGAGATGTCAGGGGGGCAGCACTCTGCTGGGATAGATATTTGCCCTTTTGGTGGGGAGGGGGGGGGAGAAGTTTGCGCTGAACCTGTCAGCTAGGATGTTGGCAATGTCTGTGGGTTCGGTGTATTTTCTGTCATTTTGGACTAATTCTGAGCATATCTGGGAATTACCACCCAGGTTCCTAACATAACTAAAGAAAGCCTTGTGATTATCCTTAGTGTCCTGTGCAATTTTTCTCTCGAAGCTGGTAATACTGATCAGTGATGCCTTCCCTTTTTGGGATTTTGCTCTATCATTTAGTAGCTTCCTCCTTCTATTGTATAGTTTGTTTATGGCTGGGGTCCACCAGACAGGACGTCTGCCTTTGGAGGATTGGGTCTTTGGTTTTATTTGGGATCGCATGATCCATGCATTCCTGAAGGTTTTCATAGAATGCGTTTATAAAGGATTCTGCAGTCTGGGCCTTATTTTCCACAGGCCCGGGGGCTTTGAAGGATTCCACCTCAGTTTTGAGGAGTGTAAAATTTGCTTTAGAGAAGTTTTTCACTGTGGTTTTCTGGGCAGGGGGTGGGGTCGGGATGTGAATATCCAGTGAGATTAGTTTATGGTCTGATCTTACCAGTGAGGGATACACTTCTGGTCTGGAGCATAGAGTCCCCATGTTGGTGATGATCAGGTCCAGTATGTTTTCCCCTCTTGTGGGAGTGGTAACAAGTTGTTCCATAGCATTTGAGTTTATAAATTCTAGGAACTTTTGGGCTAGGGTGTTGGAGCTAGAGTAATGCTCCCAGTCTATGTTTGGGTAGTTGAAGTCACCCAATATAATGGTGTTTGGATAGACCTTCATATTTTCCAGTGTTCTCAGGAAGGCCGAGTGGGGTTCCTGGGTTTGGGAGGGTGGTCTGTAGCAGGCTATAAACCTGGAAGGCAGTTTTACCCACTGTTAGTTGCACATGGATAGTCTCTGATGCTTCGTGCTTTGCCACCAACCCGGAGGTGTGGGTATCTTTGATGAATATCGATACTCCCCCTCCTTTTGTGGTTCGGTCCAAGTTTTGGGGCCAAAAAGCATGGTATAAGGTATAACCTGGTAGTGCTGGGGTGCTCTCGGGAGCCCGGAACCAGGTTTCTGTTACTGCACAGATATCGATGTTCTCCATGCTAAGAAGAGTTTTGAGTGCGTGCATCTTGAGGTTTAGACTTCTGGCGTTGAGTAGCATTACTCAGTTTCATATCCCTTGTGACACCTATGGAGGTGGGTTTGTCTTTCGAGCCTTGCCTAAAAAAGGCACTATGGGGGTAGCAAGAGCCTTTGCCAATATCCGAAAGCCCAGGGGTGACAGGTGCAAGCCGTCCCTAGCGAAGCATCGTGGCTTGTCGAGCATATCATCCCAAGCTGACAGGCATTGGATCCCCTTTGAATGACACCAGTACTTAAGCCAATTGTTGAAATTGATCATCTTGTCTTCATATTGTGGCATCATTCTTGGTGAGGGTAAGATGCTACTCAAGGTCAGGGTCATACCGGCCTGGGCTACATGCTCAGAGAGCTCCTTTATGTCTCTTTTCATGTAGTCCAGGGAGGTATGTCTCAGGTCATTCACACCAGCATGGACAATGACCGAGTCATATTTGTACTTGCCTTGGAGTGACCTGAGTGCTTGTGTTATGTGGCGGATCCTAGCGCCCGACAGGATGCTCACCATGACCCTCTCCTTGTTCAGCCTGGTGAGCGGGACGTCAGTGTGCCTGACGATAGAGTCACCTATTACAAGTATATCAGGTGTGTTGTTTAGTCTTAAGGGCTGTGACTGGCTTTGTGAGATATGTGTTGCACGTGTTTTGTTTTGGGGTATATAGTTCCTTTTCTATTGTAAACTTCTTTCAGTTTTTTTCTTTTGGGTTGAACCATGTTTTTCATTGGTTGGGGGTGGGTATATACAGCCTAATCAGAAATTTGTTTGCGATTATGTTTCACTGAAGAAGGCTGGTTAGCCAAAACCGGTCTGAATAAAGGAATCTTTTAGTTTACTTAATCTACAAGTGTCTTTTGTACTCTCTATGCTGGCCTTTGTTGTTTGGATTAGAATGGAGAGAGGCCTACAGTAGATTGGGAAATGGAGATGTAATTATATGAAAAAGGAGGACTGAGTCCCAGATCTAAAGACAACCCTGCACGCCTATATGGCAGCAAATATACTAAGACTAGCAGATGTTAATTATGAAGGGGGCTGGAATGACATGATTAAGGAGAAAGGAAAGGCTCTGGGGGATAACAGATGTGATAATGGAGTCCCCAGAGAGAGGTCTGAGTCTGCAATGGACTAAGAACGCCCAAAAGCTGTTTAATGCAAATTGGCAACAAGTTGGTTTTAAAGTTTGGACAGGAAGTTTAATATCAACAGACGGCTTAAAACAAGACTGGATCAGGGAATTAGCAGCATGAGTTAGAGAAGGAACCAAAATAAATTGAAACTTTGGCCCTATATCTTAACAGGGAAAGAATAATGACCTGGGAGGAAGTAAGTGAAGAATTTCAGTTGGCAGGCAACTTTGAATTGGAATATCAGGGAGTTAAAAGTACAATGGAGGAATGTGAAAAAGAATATTAATGAACATAAATGGCATAAGTAATGAGAGGGACTGATGTAATGCAGATTGAAGGCAAAACTACAAGAGGATTACTGAAGGTTGGAAAAAGATATCTAGCAATATATGTGAAGTATAATGTTTATGTTAATATAGTTTGAGCACTTTTATATGAATGTAAATCTGCCTATGTCACAAGTGATAATTCAATAAAGGTGTCTGAAAAAAAAGATTTTTAATATGTGTTGGTAGAGACAGGACAGAAACTAAGGAGAAGGGACTGCAAGACTCAGTAGAAGGACAAGTGTGGCAAAATATTTTGAATCCACCCATATATATCTTAAGGCACATAGATTCAAAATATTTGCATGGAAGTGCCTCCACGAATATGTTGATACACCAGTTAGATTAGCAAGGGTATTTATGGGGTGGGGGCGCAAAACATGTTGGAAATGTGAGGAAAAGAGTGGCAAGTGGTCCACATATTTTTAGTACTGTGAGAGATTAGAAGGCTATAATAGATAAATACAGGGGCGGCTCGTCCTGACTGCCGGTCTGCAGCCCCCCCACATAGAAAAAAAAAGGAAAAACAGTCCGTGAAACAGAAAATCTATTCAGACTGCCTTTATCGGCAGTCTGAATGCAGAAAAACAGGTACCCAGCAACCTCTGCTGTAGAGTACCCAGAAATCTGTGCGGTCAAGGACCGCACAGAACAGAGGAGCTCCGGACTGCTTCCCTTGCAGTCAGAGCCAATGAGGAGTGAGCTGAGAGCTCTCTCTCAGCTCTCGCAGGGATTTCGCTGTGCGGGCGTCGTGTAGAGCGATCGGTTCTGTTGGATTATGTGTCTTCCCTGCAGGTCGGTCGTCACTAGCTTCAGAAGGTAGGTGCAGACATGGTCGGGCAGTCACTGGCTTCAGAAGGTAGGTGTAGACATGGTCGGACGGTCGCTGGCTTCAGAAAGTGTGTGTGTGTGTGTGTGTGTGTGTGTGTGTGTGTGTGTGTGTGTGTGTGTGTGTGTGTGTGTGTGTGTGTGTGTGTGTGGACAATGTTGAAATCACTAATACTACTCTCAGAAATTTGGTTTGCCTTGCATATACTACTTAATTAAAAAAAACTCTGTATCGCGTCAAATATGGCTGTATGGTGTTATTTAATGTGCATGCCAAGACCAAATCATTACCATGTAAATGCTTAGTCAGGCTGATGTTAATGACAAAGAATAAAAAAGCCTGGGCCAAGAAAGATAACTGGAAAAGAAATTAAACGTGATGGCTGTCTCAACTTGTTTTCTCAAATGGTTGAGAATATGTATTTTAAAAGAAGACTTTTACAATTAAAAGGTAACGATGAGCCACTGGGGACTAATGGACTGAAGGGCGTAACATTTACTGGGCAGAATAAATGGCAAGACATAAAACATAGAAGAAGACTTTAACAATAAATTAAAGCTTTAGATGGCATTGTTCTCCCAGAGCATAATTACGTTTAGTTATTTAAGAAGTGCACTGGAGTGCAGATGTCTAAAAACATTGCAAAGACCTGGAGGACAGAGGGAGACAGTAATTAGCTGTGCTGAGAAAAAAACTGATGTGGCAATAAATGGATGTTTGTTTTACTCTGACATGAAGATACAGCTGTCTGAAGCTGTTTTGGAGCCAGTCATCAGCAATGAAGATTTTGAGGCAGTCATTTAAAAACACCATTATCAAATTATGAGTTGACATAATGCTTATTTCTGTGTTTATGACACAGAATCAAAACCTCACTTAACCCCTTCTATGATTACTAAGCATATTCTGTGTGTTCTTTTTCATTTTAAGAAATGTAAATATTGCAAATATTTATATAAAAGCAATACAAGGAAACTACCAAATGGCATTTTATACAAGTAGAAAGATTGCTCAAGTCATTTCAGCCAGGGAGTGGGGGGATTTTCTTCTATATATGGAGTCTGTGTGCTTGAGGTGACACTGGACAAACCTGTAGGAAGGTTAGAGTAAGTGTAAACACGGAAAAGAGATTTTAAAAATAAAGTAACTAAACATGTTTGTAATAAATATAATGGAAATTTACAGGCTCAGAGGTGATGAGTTTTACTGCAAGTAAATACACAGTGAAAAATGTATAAAAAAGGAGTGTTTGAAGTTAAAAATCTGTCGTATCGTAGAATTTAATATATTAACTCAAATAGATTGAGCAAGTATATTAATCGGAACTGAAGTCATATGAAAGTAAAGGCTGCCTCTTTAAAAGACTTAAATGTTTAATTGCTTATCTGAAATTATATAAGAAGGGTGTATTTATATGGTACATACCCCTAAGCAACTTTTATACTTGTAAAGGCATTGTGTTATGGAATACCATAGGAGTAATAAAATATTTCATTTTATTTTTGTGCAGTGTCATACTGATCTTTTGTATAGTTCAAGCTGATGTTTTACATAGAGAAAACACGCTACAACAAAACTGTCTACCAAACAGAGAAATTATTAAACTATTTTATAAGTCACGGATGAATTAAACTGCATCACTAGCTGAGACAATGCAGGTAATTATGTCATAAGCTATGCAAACACAAATACTTGTTGATTTGTCTTTGAAAAAAATCACATGGATCTTCCATTACATAGCAAATTGCACTGGCTGCAGACATACCTCTAATCATCAGTGTTTGCAAAGTAACTTATAAAATAGTCTCATTTTTAAAGTACTGTTGTAAGAAACTTTTTTGTGTTATTGGGTTTCACCATGCAATATACCAGAATGGCAATAGATAACCTCTACTAAATTCACAGTTTTCAAAATACATTGAAACTGTAACTGAAATCTCTTCCATGAACCCCCTCAGAGGTCATGCTGTGCACCCAGTCCCCTGCCAACACATCTTACTGACCTTATTAAAGAATATGTAAGAACATACCACATGCAGGTATACCAAGGCTAATTTGTATTTCATTAAGATACCTTTTGTCTAGGGGTGACTGCAGTTGGGGATACAGACGATAGGCTAGAGGGGATGGGAGTATATTGGGGAGGATTGGCAGGGGAATCAGGGACTTGGGGGTGAATAACTGGAGAGGGAGGAGTGATAGAAAGGGGAGTATGCCAGGAACTTGTTTGGACTGCAGGTTGGAGATTGCCTTCCATATCAAGGATTGGTGTTAGGGTGTGAGTAAGGAGACAGAGAGATGGGGTTCCTGGGTGGGAGACCAGCACTGTTGAAGTTCTTGGTAGAATCTAGAACAGAAGAACAGACGTGGCCATTAAGAAAGAAATAATTAGTAGAGAATATAAAATATTGCATGATGGCTATGGGAATGAATCGGAGGAGGTTAGGAAGAATTGGGAAGAGAGACTGAATAAGCAATTCACAATGAAACAATGGGGGATATGTGTGTGTGTCTCCCAGGTATGCAGCAGAATCTAGAGCATTTGGGATCTTTGCCTGGAGGTGTTTACATAAATATTTTTATACCCCAAGCAGGCTACAGGGAGTCTTTCCTCAGGTGGACAGTGAGTGTTGGAGATGTGATGGGGGGGAGGTAGGTGGAACCATGTTTTCTGGGAGTGTGATTGGTTGGCTGACTCTAGGGATTCCCTGTGGACTGCTCTATCAGAGATGCTAGGTGAGCAGATTGGAGTGACTAGGGAGGTGATTTTTTGAGCTATGATGCAGAGTTGGAGTGACTAGATGTGGTGAGGCCTTTCTGAGTCTAGTTATGATGGCTGCCAGAGGGGCAGTAGCTGGAGAATGGAAGTTAAAGTCTGAACCAATTTTACTAGAAGTGACAAAGATAGTAGCAGAAATAAAACAGCTTGAACTGGGATCTTTGGATAGGTGTGGGAGTAAATTGCACAGAAGGAAATGGGAGGTGTGGGACCACTACATGCAGAGGAGGAACAATGTTTGGAGGAGGGCAGGATCTGAAATGAGCTATGTGGTGGTTGACTGACAGTGACTGAATATATTGAAAGTGATGTGTAGTGTTTGCAGCTACAGTTGTGTTGGCATGGTTTGTGAGGGGTAATGTTTGTAAATGAGATTGTGCTGCTCTAATTTATTTTAATTTATATAAATGTAGGATTGTCTGTGTCACACATGGTGATTTAATAAAGATGTTTCTTGTAAAAAAAATATCCTTTGTCTACATATTTTAGACATCAAAGCCACAAATTCATTTAAAGACTTTCTTTTAAATAATAATCTACTTTTAAGGCTTCTTTTCATCCAGCATAAGTTAGGGTGTTATTTATAGTCATCGTGCGTATGCATTACGGCCATCCACCCTGTCTGCGAATGAGCACAGCTAAGCAGCAATTCATAGAGGCCAATTCTGTTGGAGCATAAGAGTGTGAGTGTTTGTATATATTTAGAGCATAGTGCCAATCAAACCTTTGGTTAATAGCTACAGAATATTATGTATTTACTGTAAACCGCGGGAAATGCTGTGTAATAAAATTTGTTTATGCTCTAAGCAAGTGGCATGTATGGAGAAAAATGAAAGGTGTTGCTATTTGTATTACAGGATCTTGTTAACTTTTTATAGATAACAGGAATAAATGCAAATTACATAGTAAAGTGTTCTGCCACGTTATGTTAAAGGCATAGCTGATTTTTTTCCACATGTAGCTGAAATTTGCCACACATCACACCCCATGTACAACAGGAGAGTTTAGCGGTACCGCTGCCAATCTAGCACTCAGCATATCACTTTTTTTTTTTTGAGTCATTGCAACTTGAAATAACTTGCTCTTTTACCTCGTATTATGTTTTCTTTAGGTCCCGCAATGGTTAACTACATGGAGGAAATAATATTTACTTCATTGTTCAGATTGTTCAGTTAAAGTTTTTCTAAATTGGCTGTTTGCACACACAAGCACATGCCAAATTCATCATATATCATTAAGTACTGTTTCAGTAAAAATGTACACACCTAATTTAGAAACCCATTTCCACAATCCCATCAATTAGCAGCAAAATAACAATTTATTTGAAAATGAGTTAATAAACAGTGTGCAGACTTTTGTCTAAGTTAATGATGTTTATCTAGAGACACAGACATTGTCTGACACCTGTTAGTCATGACAACACTGCTACCAAATGATCTGTTTTATTGTGCCTATAGGGTGGAAATGTGAGTTTTATTTTTAACCTATATTGGTTCACATGCATGAGAACTTGTTTTATTAAAGGGGACACACAGACAGTTATGCAGTGTAAGTGTGCAGAGCATCACCCCGTCCAACAAGTACTACAGTGGCTTTTCATCTGTCCTTGCTTGATTTTGCAGAATGTTCTGGTTTTCTGTCATATTTTTATACTGTTGATTTATGCTTCTTGTTATTCATAAAGTGCCCATGGCTCTGTGTTTAAGTAGCAATGCTTTCAAGACCATCAAGTAAGCTTGTCTGAGATTGTAAGATGCAAGTAAGTTTTAATAAGCATACTGTTAAAGAATTACCAACACTGAAAGCATTTTTGTTGTTGCCACGCAGAGAATACTTACATAACTAGATAACGTATAAGCCCTGGGTATTGAAATGCATGTGACAGTATTTGTAATAAAGGACAGGATTACAGTATTTTAAGAAGCTCATTACCTTTTTTGGAGACTTGGACATCTTTGCAGACATTACCCATAAACTAAACAGAATGCCAATCTATCATGTGTGGTCCATAACCTGTGCAGCAATCCTTTAAGCAATTTATCTTGAGCTTGTTTCTTGTTTTCTGTTCATTTTTTTACTTTGATCATGTTTTACCCATGAAACAAGTAGATAGTTGTAGTCAGGCAGCAGGTCTTTTTTGAATAAGAAACATTTTTACAAGTGGGGGTATCACAGAGATTGCTACTTTTAGCATGTTACTTGGAACTTTTATAATTAGAACTGCAGTGGAAGGAGAAGTGGTTTGAGTTGAGTGCTGCTTGTTTTTCTTATACTTTGCTTTGACTGGCATTCCAGTAATGTATTTAAAAAGTAATTTATTTTTTCATGGCTCACAACCTTTTTGTTTCCATCTAGATATTAAGTAAGCTGTCATGCAGCCAATGCACTGAAATATTTTTTTTCTTCTACACTTCATTTTGTCTTGATTGGACTCTCATAATGACGGTTTGACACCCAGGGCAGTGTATTTTATTAAAGTTCCACTTTTTGTGGTTTTGAGCATAGACCCTCCCCTTTCTGGTTGGCCACACCCCTTCCCATTGGCCCCACCCATTCAGCTGTCTCCTGCAGCCCCCCCTTTGATTTGAAGTCACCAGCCGCCACTGGATAAATACAATATGTGACTGGGGAGATGTTCCCTGAAATTGCAGAATTCACTAAAAAGAACTCTTTCAGATGTGGTATGAGAGAAAGTGAGTCTGATGAGTGCAGACAAACTGGCAGGATTAGTAATGAGAAAAGGCAAGAAATAACAAAACATCGAAAAAGAGAGAGCCTACAGATATGGAAGAGATTAAAAAGCTGATAAAATCAATTGGTAGACGAGGAAAGGGAGTGAGCAAAGGGAAGGCAGAAGAAAGATACAAGATGAAATGTTGCAGATGAGAATAGATGCTAGCACCCCAAGTAAAGCAGAGGGGAAGAATAAAGATATCCCATCAATAAGAGACTTAGAAGCAAGAAAAGTAGGAGTATAAAACAATAATAACATGAATTAAAAGATATAGAACACTCATTAAAGAAAAATTAGGAGACTCTGCTGGGACAATAAAAGTGAATAAAATGTCGGGAGGGAAGTAGGGAGGAGCTGTATGTCCTACTTCTGTTACTGTTGTTAGTTGATACTAATGTTATTTACACTAATAGTGATGATAAATTAAGACACCGGTATGATCTGTGAAAATTGCTGATAAGATGAGAAAGAAAAATGGATTCTAGAAGGCAGTAAAGGGTTGGATATGCAACCAGCGCAGATATTGAGAAGGTTACATCTACATACCCTCAGTAGTGAATTGTTTTGCACCACATATGTTTCTGTTGTGGATGTTACCTACAGGGAATGCCTGGAATCCAATCAACAGATAAGATTGTTTGTCTTAAAAGAAGACAAACTGTACATAGTTATAGTTTGTTGTATTTTAGTTGGAACAGCTATGTTTATAATACTGAGTCAAATATGAGAAGGAACAATTGTGGAATATACAGTAATGGAGTAAGAAACAACTATACTATAACTCCTGATCTTGGGATGGGCCTCATGTTTAAAACTAATGTGGAAGGTAATTAGTTGAGACGTAGCATACAAGCCATCTGCCAGGAGACTTGAATGCACCATGCACATGTACTGCTCAGAGAATGCAATCTTAAAAGCTGTACAATAATACTATCTTCTTGTTAAAAATAAGAGTCTACAATAGGTCACTAATAAAAGCAGAGAAAAGAAAAAGACCAAATACTGATCTTTAAAGAAGACCAGAGTGGAAGAAAGATTTCAAAGGGAGTGATTTACAGAAAAGAGTTTGGGTGATTTCGTAAGAAAGGTAGTTGCTGAAGTAGAATTGTTTATTTTGAGAAACCAGTACTGGAGAGCTTCAGGATTTGGAGTGAGTGATCTACAAGACTGTAGGCCCTTTTAGGGTAAACAAAGATAATGCATACAAAAAGCTCTTTTTTCACAATGCCTAGATGACTATCAGTTGTCTACAAGTCAAAATATGACCTGAAAGAACATAAGAATGTGTTTGTAGATTACTTTTTGTTTATACAGATATGTGAGCATTTGGTGTATAACTTTCCAGTTCTATATTGATGATGATGATGACGACAACATCTGGAAGGGGGATAATAGTGGCAAATTTCCATTCAGTGGAAACTGGTAAAAGTGTATGGGCATCAGCTATTTAAGGAATTTTGGATGAGGTTGTTAATGAGATGTTGAATTATAAGTAGGCATTTCTGGAAAGACTAAATGAATCACATTCGGTGTAACAGCTATTAGAATTATTAGATGAGGAAGTGCTACTGAGGGATTCTGAAGACAGCATGAAAAGTAATTATTACAAATTCTGAGTACTATCAAAAAAGGACAATGCTTGTTAGGATCTACTAGTGCAGTATATGTTTTTGTACAGGAATCACCAAGGATATGCTTGGCTTACAACTAACATGTTTGGGGTTCCTTTGCAAAATGTGTTACTGTGATTTACAACAGGTTAAATTAGCAATTCTAACAGAGACTAAACAGTTAATACAGGAGATTAAAGCTCCAAACTATTAATGAGCTGCTTCCTGTAATGGAACCGAGTTTGGTTCCTGCCACCTCCATTTGCCCGCTGTATGACTGAGCAAGTCAAGAAACCAGATGGTGCTCCTGGGTCCCCCTTGAAAATAGTCACTTGTGTCCAGTGGGCTTTACCTTATTAACAATTGTTTAACATTAATAAAAAATGTAATTGCTTTTCTTAGGATGTGGTTATGTCAGATGAAACTCATGGAAGGCTTTCAGATGTACCAGCATATATCTTCATATTTTTTTTAATGTCAGAATTAATCCTTGAGAAGTAGTTGCCATAACAATCTACTTTGAAGGGATATAGCATATCTTGAACTGGGTGGAGGAAATACAATATGAAAAACAGTATCATGTTCATTTGTGTTATACAGAAGGGCTAGTCAACAAAATTAAGTTCCTAAGAAGCAGGTTTCTTTGGTGTGGGTAAAAGGTATGGAGATTTAAAAAAAATGCAAAACTTTATTTTTAAAAAATATCAGTAGGAAATGAAAGGACAATGATCACTAAAAGAAACGGGGAGAAAAACATCACTTATGGCATCTTTCTGAGGATTTAGCGAGTAAGAGGTCTAAAAATAAGTCATCAGTGATAAAGGAGTAGTATGTACTGATCTTTATATAGGAGTGGAGACAGTGAAGAAATTTGTGAATGTGTATCATGTGTGTGTCCAAATCTTTTCAAAATGTATGTCCTTTAAAAGAATAAAGTTTATATTAGAACACAACAGGATAAAGCTAAAAAGTAGTGGGAAACAGGAGAAATATGTAAACTGAGGAACTTTACTTTTGCCACCTAAGGAGAGTTTGGTAAGCACCCGGCTATGATCAGATCCAGAGGTTCAAGTGAAGGAAGCTACAGCAGCAGCACTATAGCCCTTTGCAATAAATGGCAACCATTTTTATGAAAAGAGAATAAAAGATTGTCATCCTTCCTTAAACAGATCCAGGTCTTTAGAAGTTCCAGTCTGTTTGTTAGTACTTCTGTAGTTGAGGTATGCAGGTGTAATTCCCCAAGAATTCTATGTAAGCATACTTGCCAGGAATCTGAGTTGATATCAAAGGTTAGCATACTCATCATAACAGAGAGCTCCTTTAAATGCTGAGGTGAACATGTCCATATGCATTTAAATACTACATCTACATATCACAAACAAGGCTACAGTTGTAGCTTAGTGCATAGACTGCATGTTTAGTGTTTTACAAAAAGTATGTTTTCATTGGAAATAAATACAAAAAATGCAGTTGTGTGGAACCCCTCCCCTTTGCTGTTCTTTTGTGCTTCCTGAACCCCCAGGTTCTGATCCTTATCAAAACATTAGGTTAGTGATACCTAACCTCTAGTCGCCACTGATAAAAAAGGTAGCCATTTTCCTTTTTCCTTGTTTTGTAATTATATTAAACATTCACTGGTGGTGCTCAATCTCCTATATTATGCTCCTGTTTCCCCAAAGGCTTTCTTTTCTTCTTTTTAGTTTTTGCAGAAGTATGTACTTCCTGGCCAATCAAGGCACACTCCTTTTACATAAAACCAATGTCTTTGGTAAGTTTGTTTCATTCATTACCACAGGCACTGGGTTTTAGCAAAAAGACTGTAACCAGCAACTGGAGATCAACAGAGACCACTAGAGATAACAATAAACCTGCTGTGAGATCCTCAATAACAGCTACAGACTCAGGAGACAGAAGACCTTGGCAGCAATTTGGAATAGAACAGCAACTGCAGCAGCAGTTTTAGTAACTATCCCAAGGATAAATTGCTTTCCAAAACCCAACAGAACAATGATTATTCACATTGAGACATACCTGGAACAAACAGAAATGTTTTCATTTAATAAATCCTCAAGGCTGCCTTGCCCATATATTTTATTCATGTCCTTCTGTCTGCATAATATAATTCTTGAATTTTGTTCTTACTTTTTGTTATGAAGTAAAGAATGGCATTGGCTACTACTTCCACTCCTTGTGTGTTCACTTTCGTATGTGCCTGCACATTGAAGGGGTTCATTATTATGGGCACTTTTTTCATTCTACTACCCAGTTATTCCAGCTAGCCACACCACTGAAGCTGGACAGTTAATTGCAGCCAGTAATGCCAAACTCATAAATGGATGGACTGTAGCCTGCATATAGTTTGCGTGTGCGCGAGTGTGTGTGAGTGTGAGTGTGAGTGTGCGCGGGTGTGTGTGTTGCCCTTCTTTGCAGCAAACTGAAATCGATTACTATGGACACTTGTTTCTACAAAACAGTCAGTCAGTGTTACTATAACTACTTCAGTTGAACAGTCCCTCTGTCTTTGAATTACTGGTGGCAGTGAGTGGTGTGAGGAACAGTAAGTGTCCACTGTAGGTTCACCCATTGCAAGAATAGTACGGTCTCCTCAGTAAGTGATTTTTTTCTGAATACAGCAGAAGGACCAAAAGGAATGGTGTAAGTATCCATGGTGTGGCCGAGGAAGAGAAAACAAAAGCAATAAGGGTTGCTGGACTGAGCTAGCAGTAAGGTAAGTGGTTACTAAATGTTCAGAAGCAGCATACTTACACACACATTTTCTCCGGTCTCTTTACCAGACAAAAAGTGCAAGCAGAACAAAATGTCCCTGTCAGTACCTTCAAACACTCAAAACACACTGACATAAAAGCAGTATTGCAAGGTAGGTTGTCACAAAGTAAGAATAAGCATTACATTAAGATACCTTTCTGCCTGTCCCTCAGTAATTTTTTTTCACAACAAATTCAAAATTTATACAAGCAGTACGTTATGTCTAACAAAAATAACTCCAAATACATTAACTGACACCTCTAACAAAAAATAACAGTAGCTGACAAGAAATATTCAGCATTATGAAAAAATACTGGTTTTTAATGAGGAAATTCAGTTTTTAGTATAAAAAAATAAAAAATAAAATAGATATTCTTCTTCTTAAAAGGACAATAATTTCTGGGTGGAGAGGTTCCCAACAGGGATTTATTTACAAGAAATAAAACTTTTAGCCAATTACTGCTCCTGTGAAGCCCAAGAGCTGTCCTTTTTGAGTAAGCAAGAAAATAATGAAGAATCTTCACTAACTGCTGATTTCCTTCCTTACAAGCAGCTAATCAGCACTCAGAGTAAAGGTATTGTGGGGAGCCAGAGTTTTATGAAGCTGGACGGTTGTTTCCTAGGCATGATGTAAAGGGTGTTGGAACAATGGGAATGATGAACATATTGTAGTGTTTGGATACTAAAAGACTTTGTTTTTTTTTACCATCAAAGGAGGAATACAACTGATCAGATTTTCTACTCATTCAAATAACATCTCTTCTATGTACATCTAACAGATGAAGAATTCTTTATCCCTTGTTTGCAGGATTAGGAAAATATGCAGGAAGGTGAATGGATTAATTCAGAGACACTTCAGTTAACCGCCTTAGGCATAAAGGATGGATTATTCCAAAGGGATACCCTGTCCTTGTGGAAAACTAGAAAAGATAGAGTTGACATGAAAGTTTGGAACTCAGAAACCCTTTTTGAAAAAGTTAGGGAAGAACTGTTTCGATGACTGGTATTTTATGGATGTAGGTCAAAAGGTGGTAAAGTCAGTTTCTCAAAAATATAATTTAGGTCCCAGGAAGGGAAAAAAGATTTTCAGGGGGCCCGATGTGGAGAACACCTTTTAAGAACTGTACAACCTCAATGCATGAAAAAGAGGTGGATCTATAAGCAGACAAGCTGGAATGGCTGGCAAATGTACCTTGACAGGGATTAAGTTATGTGCCCACCATAACTATGCATCTGTATTGTCCATTTTCATTCTTCCTCAATGTGTGGGTACCAGGTCTGACTTTGGATCTGACTCGACCACATAAACTAGACTTTGGATCCAACTCTACCCATAATGCCCTAATGAAAAAACAATACCTCAGATCGAGTTTGCTGTCTTGTCAAGACAGAGCAGGAAAAGTAAAGAACAGCAAAGCTGGGGCTCAAACTGGAACAGAGTTTCCATAAGACCCACAAGGTCATTCCAGAAGAATAAGGAAGCGGGAAACAGTGGGAGTTGAGGAAGAAAGGGATAGGTCTCGTTGAGTATATAAAAAAAGAAATGCAATCAGTAATCCATTTGGCCAGGGTAACGTTAGAAACTGGTGATCTTAGTCTGTTTGGTGAGAAAAAAACAAAAAGCTGTTCTGATTTCCTGAAATCTTTTGCCCTGTGTAGATAAAAAACGTAGTTGTCTATGCACTTCTAAAAGATGTGGCACGCAATCTCCTTTGTTTAAAAAAATTGGGAAAAAGGCAAATTAACTGTTTGACTGATATGAAATTCAGATGCTACTTTATGTAAAAAGGATGCGTTGGTCCTTAAGGTAACATTGTCCTTGTGAAAAGCAATGTAAGGAGATTCGGAAGATACAGCCTGGGGTTTAGAAATCTGCCTAACAGATGTAATAGCTGCTACGAATGTTGTTTTCCAAGACGAAAACTTTAAGTCAGACTTAACTGATGGTTTAAAGGGGTATGTAGGTCTAAGTAAGAAGGTGCCTTTCAGAAAGGTCTTGCACAATTTGGGAGAAGTTAAAGAGGATGCATTTTCTTCAGAGTAAAAAAAATAGATATAGCTGCTATTTTTACTTTGATTGTGGAAAAACTAGCACCTTCTTAAAAATGGATGCTAAAAACTCTAGAAAAAAAGATATAGGAGCAGTGAAGGGGTCAATTTCCTTCTGAAGAGCCCAGATTGAAAATCTTTTCCATTTACTCCTGTAGATCTTCCTTGTAGAAGCTTTCTGAGAAGACAGAAGTATCTGATGTACTGGTAAGGAAAGCATGGGATGTCTACCTATCAATGGAATTGGAGAGATCATGTGGTTAGTTTGAGGCCTGGAATATTGGGATGCTTCATCCCCGAGGGATGCGAGAGAAGGTCTGGACTCGGGTCCAATATCCATGGAGGATATCGAAGATAAGACCAAAGGAAGGGAAACCGCAGCTGGTGAGGCCAAAAGGGAGCAATGAGAATAGCCAAACTCTTCAATGAAAATGCTTTCTGTAAGAATTTTGGAATCAGAGGTAATGGAGGACAAGCATAAATGAGACTGGCAGGCCAAACATGGACTACAGCATCTCTCACTGACTCTTCCTGATGGGGGATTAGGGGAAAGAACCTGTTGCACTTCTTATTGTAGGGTGATGCAAAAAATTGTGACAAGTCTGGCCCCAATGACAGAAAATCATCTCTGCCACTGATCAACTGAGAGACTGCTCATGAGGCATCTAAATGAACCTGCTGAGTTTGTCCGTTAGTACGTTGGATTTTCCTGGTATGTGAATTGCCATAAAAAAGCAGTTGAATTAGATTGCTCACTGTCACACTCTCACTGCCTTTCGATAAAGGGGGTAAGATTGGTTCCAGCCTGTTTGTTGATGCATCAGACCGCATACATGTTGTTGGTTTGTATTACAGGGTCTATATTACAAGATCAAAACTTTAGTTAATCGAATAACTAACGATCAATCTTGTAATATTGGAAGCCAAAAATCTAGCATGGCCGATTTAACTCATGGAAACAATTCCCTTGACCATTACGTGGATTATGCCCTTTTCTCCAATGTGGAGTGATCTCGGATTTGGTTTATTTAGGTGGAGGTTGTGGGGGCACAGCCCCCCCACTTGATTTGGGATTAAATACTTATTTTTTTATGGGGCCAAGGGAAATGTTTCCCTGTGTAAAATCGTCCATTCGAGGTTTTTGGCTTTCAATATTACAAGCTCGATCTTTAGTTATTTGATTAATTAAAGTTTTGATCTTGTAAAATAGACCCGTACTGCAATAGTCCTTCGAGGGAAAAGATTTTGAAAGGCCTGCACCACTTGTAAGACTGCTTTCATCTCGAAAACATTGATATGCAAATATGTTTCTTGGGGGGGGGCATGTACATTGGATCATCTGTCCCAAGAAATGCCCCACCACCCCAATTGGGAGGCATCCATGGTAACCATGGCTGCTGGAGGAAGTAGAATAAAGGGACGGCCTAGGTAAAGTTTGTTTGAGTGAATCCACTAACAAAGATCCTTGCTTATTCGAGTGACTTTGACTGGAAAAGACAGAGTTTGATGCAGAATAGACCACTGGACAGCTAGAGCCCATTACAGAACCCGCATATAGAAGCGGGCCATATGAACTAAAATTATGGCTGCTGCCATCGAACCTAAAGCCTGAAAGACAAGTCTGATAGGAGGAGAATGGTGGACAAGAATCTGATGCATCTGAAACCTGATTGCGTCTGCATGATGCGTAGGAAGGGAGGCTATTTATTTTTATTTATTTTATTTTACATTTGATGACCGGGAAAGTCCAACTGGACACAGGTCCATTTTCAGTGGAGGCCCGGGGAGAAAAGCTCCACATAAAACAATGCTACAAATACATTTTATAAAATACATAACTGTAATCCTAAGGCATACAAATAAACATATAAGAACATATTTAACATTTCTTCATAGACATATAAATCAATACCATCGGAATTAAACACTGTTTGGTAAGAATAAATATTCAGAGGTTAGACACTTATAGGTGATCTTTGGCAGAATCCTTGCAACACTGCAATGTAGTGGATTAGCCAGGGGAGTCACATGGGCATAGCCAATTGTTAAAATAGTGGGTTTTGAGTAGTTTCAAAAATAGTGAAGCAGCGCTTGTATAAGTTATGTGATTTGGGAGTGAGTTCCAGATTTTTGCTATTGTACAGCCAAAGAGAGTTTTACCCGCTTCATTCTTATGTTTGATGACATGTATGAGATTTCAGTCTGTTAATCTTTAGGCTTGGGTGGTAGTGTAGGTCTGTATTCGATCCTGTAGTGCGGGAATTTTGTCAGGGAGGTAGTACAGTTTGTGGGCTGTGGAGAGTTGAGTAGTAAGAAGTAGTTGGGGCAACTCAAGCCAGTTGAGCTGTTTGAGAGAAAGACAGTGATGGGATCTATTAGAGTCACCTGTAGCAAACTTGGCAATCTTGTTATAGCAAGATGCCATTTTGTTTTGCTCACTGTGGCGAAGATTAGTCAGGACTAGGGAGGCAAACAGTAGGGTGGATAATAGGTGGGTTCTTGCAATAGTGGCTTTCGTATAATTGGTCATGAATTGCTTGTTCCTATACAGGAGACCACGCTTTTTGTTTACTTTTTTGATTGTTTGGGCTATGTGTACATCAAATTTGAGATTATTGATTACTACTCCTAGGAGTTTAGTGTGTGTTGTTGGGGTGATTGAAGTATTATCCTTGGAGTTTATGATGAAATCATTATTTAGTGCAGGAGATCTACCAGGACTGAAGAGAATTAGTTTTGTTTTTTTGGGATTGAGTATAAGTTTAATGTTAGAAAACCATGCTTCAACAAGAGTAAAGTTATGCTGTGTTATTGTTTGAAGTTTGCTTAAGGTTGGGGCGGCGCATATGATAGTAGCGTCATCTGCATATTGCATTATAGAGGCAGAGGGAGAGGATGCAGCTATCTGATTTGTAAATATGGAGACTAGTAAAGGACCAAGTATGGAACCTTGAGGGACTACTATGGATACAGGTAGAAGGGAGGATAGTTGGTCCTGCCAAATAACTGCTTGTTGGCAGCCTGATAAATAGCTGTTGAACCATGATATAGTGAGGGAGTTTATGTTAAGGGTAAATAGAGTTTTGAGAAGCATGCTGTGGTTGACCATATCAAAGGCTTTAGATATGTCCAAGAATACAGAGCATACGAAAAGTCCGTTGTTTCTATGGGTGTTGAATATGTTGGTATATGACAGTAGTGCTGTTGTGGTACTCTGGGAGGGGTGAAAGCCATGTTGAGATGTTGATATAAGGTTATTTTTTAGGAGGTACTGCATTAGTTGTGAATGTACTACTCTTCTAATATTTTTGATAAAGGTGATAAAATTGCGATTGGGCGGTAGTTGGTGAGCTCAAGGGAGTTGCCGCCTTTGCGGAGTGGAATAATAGGAGATATTTTCCACAGGTTAGGTACTTTGCATTCAGATATGGATCTATTTATGAGGACAGACACGGGGGTAGGATACGGTTTGTTGAAAGTTGAAGGAAATCATCGGGAAGTTTGTCAGCAGATAGAGTAGTAGGTTTAAGTTTTTTGAGGAGTTTAGTAATAAGTTGTGTACGTGCTGGAGACCAGGAAAAGCTAGAGGGAGTCTGTTGTGTAGGAAGGTTAGTAGGGGTTGGAGAAGGTGTAGGGCTGGTGGTGCTATTTAGGGTGTTACAGCTAGGACTGCTTCGGTAAAGGATTTGTTGAATTGTGTGGGGGTGTCCTCTTTGTCGGTTGGTACTATGGGTGTGAGAGTGCCAGTTTTACCTGGGTGCAGAAATTTATTTATTGAGGCCCAGTATTTCTGAGGGTTGGGAGCATGTTTTTCTTGTAAGGTTTTGTAGTAATTGGTTTTATTGAATTTTATAAGTTGTTTGGTCTCGTTCTGGAGTACTAAGTAGTTTTGTTTTGAGGTAGTGGTTTTAAGTTTATGATATCGAGCCAAGGCTCTGTCTCAGTCCTTCATTATGGTTTTAGTTTCTTTTGTTAACCAAGGGGCATAGTTTGTCTTAACTCTGATGGTTCAGGCTGGTGCATGACAGTTTAGGATTTTAAGAAAGGTGGCGTTAAAATAATCTACTGCTTCATCTAGGGGTAGGTGTTTTAGGGGAGACCAGTTACAGTATTTTAGTTCATTGTTCAGGTCCTTGGCTTTGAAGTTCTTTTTGTTGTGAGCTATTCTAAGGATGGGTTGGTTACTATGTTGGGATTTATTCCTAATAAGGTAGGTTGGTAGCGTTGTTGCCTCACAGAAAGAGGTTCTCCCGTTCGATTCTCGGCTGGAGTGCGGGGAGTGCCTTCTGTGTAGAGTCTGCATGTCCTCCCCGCAGTTGGGTGGGCATTGGAAAGACATGCGTAAATGGGTGTGCCTTCATTGAAGGTTGAACTTTGAGCTGGCACCTCGGTGTTCGTCAAAATCTACTGCCAATTGTTAGTGGACCGGAGTTCTGCTGTGGCGACCCCTAACCGGGAAAAGCCGAAAGACAACAACAAGATAGGTTGGTTGGTGATCGCTCAAACTGTCTGGTAGGCAGCCTGATTGTTGTGCTAAGGTGGGGTCAGACAGAAGTATGCAATCTAAGATGGATTGACGTTTGGATTTCTTATCGACTCTTGTGGGGGTGTCTATGATTTGGGTATACCCATGAAGATTAATATGGGTAGAGGGATTGTATTTGGTACAGTCAGACCAGTCAATATTAAAATCTCCTATGAGTATGGTCTCCTGTGGATGGGCGATAGACATCCAGTGTAACAAGGTTCTCCATAGTGGCTATGTTGTTTCCTGGTGGGATGTAAGCACCTGCTATAACTATATGTTTGCTAGAGTTTAGTTTTAATTTTGCAAGAATGAGTTCAATATCATTGACTTCCTGGGAGTTGTAGCTAACTTGTTCCAATGTGAGATGATTATGAAAGAGTATGGCTACGCCTCCTCCTTTTTTCCCCCGTCCTATATTTCCATATAATTTTATAGCCACGGGGTATAATCTCATTATCATGATGTTCTGGTCTAAGCCAAGTTTCAGTTAGTACACCAATCAGGTTGCCTACCAGACAGTTTGAGTGATCACCAACCAACCTATCTTGTTGTGGTCTTTCGGCTTTTCCCGGTTAGGGGTCGCCACAGCGGAACTCCGGTCCACTAATGATTGGCAGTAGATTTTGACAAACGCCGAGGTGCCAGCTCAAAGTTCAACCTTCAACGAAGGCACGCCCATTTACGCATGACTTTTGAATGCCCACCCAACTGCAAGGAGGACACCTTGTTTGCTGTAGCATAGACTAGATCCAGGCCTGCTGAATCTAGCTTTGTTTGTATGCTTGTTGTTTGTTTGCTTATTTCCCTGAAATGCTAATTTCACCTAAAACATGGCTTTTCAGCACTTCTGTGGATCCCTAGTGATATCTGCATTGCTTACTGTACTTATTTCCTTGTTTCACTTGAAAGAAAGTTACTGTTTGTCGTTTTTGCATTTAAGTTACCTGGCACTTGCTCACTAAGTCAGCACTAAAAAATTAAAAGCACTACACCCTCACAAACTCCCCTCGAGTACCTTGTTCCCCATTGGCCCTTTTTTCAATTATAAAGGAATTCCCAATACTATTCTAGCATGTCAAAAGGTCAGTTGTCAATCTCCTCTCCGGTCCAGCTGGTGAATCTGGGAATCTTGAGGCAATGTTACAACTGCCTCATGTACACAGACAACCCTCTCCTCCTCCCAACAAATTCCAACACATGTGAGAGATGCAACCATATAGCCACTCAACTCAGTACTGGCGTAACCAGTCAGTAGGAGAAGGAAACCACACTCACTACAATTCCAGTCTCACATAGACCTACCACGACAGCAAACCAAACACATAAACACACAAAAACATACTCTGAGGCTCTAAATAGAAATCTGCCTAAGCAGCAGAGACCTCCAAAGCAGACACCCAAGCAACCGTTACCCCAAAACAAAACACGTGCAACACATAGCTCACAAAGCCAGTGTGCAGAACAGTCACAGCCCTTAAGGCTAAACAACACACCTGATACACTTGTAATAGGTGACTCTATCGTCAGGCACACTGACGTCCTGTTCACCAGGCTGAACAAGGAGAAGGTCACTGTGAGCTGCCTGTCGGGCGCTAGGATCCGCCACATAACACAAGCACTCAGGTCACTTCAAGGCAAGTACAAATATGACTCAGTCATTGTCCATGCTGGTGTGAATGACCTGAGACGTACCTCCCTGGACTACATGAAAAGAGACATAGAGGAGCTCTCTGAGCATGTAGCCCAGGCCGGTATGACCCTGACCTCGAGTAGCATCTTACCCTCACCAAGAATGATGCCACAGTATGAAGACAAGATGATCAATTTCAACAATTGGCTTAAGTATTGGTGTCATTCAAAGGGATCAATGCCTGTCAGCCTGGGATGACATGCTCGACAAGCCACGATGCTTCGCTAGGGATGGCTTGCACCTGTCACCCTGGGCTTTGGATATTGGCAAAGGCTCTTGCTATCCCCATAGTGCCTTTTTAGGCAAGGCTCAAAAGACAAACCCACCTCCATAGGTATCACAAGGGATAAGAAACTAAGAGTAATGCTACTCAACGCCAGAAGTCTAAACCTCAAGATGCATGCACTTGAAACTCTCCTTAGCATGGAGAACATCGATATCTGTGCAGTAACAGAAACCTGGTTCAAGGCTCCTGAGAGCACCCCAGCACTACCAGGTTATACCTCATACCATGCTTTTCGGCCCCAAAACTTGGACCGAACCACAAAAGGAGGGGGAGTATCAATATTCGTCAAAGATACCCACACCTCCAGGATGGTGGCACAGCACAAAGCATCAAAGACTATCCATGTGCAACTAACAGTGGGTAAAACTGCCTTCCAGTTTATAGCCCGCTACAGACCACCCTCCCAAACCCAGGAACCCCACTCGGCCTTCCTGAGAACACTGGAAAATATGAAGGTCTCTCCAAACACCATTATATTGGGTGACTTCAACTACCCAAACATAGACTGGGAGCATTACTCTAGCTCCAACACCCTAGCCCAAAGGTTCCTAGAATTTATAAACTCAAATGCTATGGAACAACTTGTTACCACTCCCACAAGAGGGGAAAACATACTGGACCTGATCATCACCAACATGGGGACTCTATGCTCCAGACCAGAAGTGTATCCCTCACTGGTAAGATCAGACCATAAACTAATCTCACTGGATATTCACATCCCGACCCCACCCCCTGCCCAGAAAACCACAGTGAAAAACTTCTCTAAAGCAAATTTTACACTCCTCAAAACTGAGGTGGAATCCTTCAAAGCCCCCGGGCCTGTGGAAAATACGTCCCAGACTGCAGAATCCTTTATAAACGCATTCTATGAACACCTTCAGGAATGCATGGATCTTGCAATCCCAAATAAAACCAAGACCCAATCCTCCAAAGGCAGACGTCCTGTCTGGTGGACCCCAGCCATAAACAAACTATACAATAGAAGGAGGAAGCTACTACATGATAGAGCAAAATCCCAAAAAGGGAAGGCATCTCTGATCACTATTAGCAAAAAACTACGGGCACTCATAAAATCATCTAAGGCCAGCTTCGAGAGACAAATTGCACAGGACACTAAGGATAATCACAAGGCTTTCTTTAGTTATGTTAGGAACCTGTGTGGGAATTCCCAGATATGCTCAGAATTAGTCCAAAATGACAAAAAATACACCGAACCCACAGACATTGCCAACATCCTAGCTGACAGGTTCAGTGCAAACTTCTCCCCACCAAAAGGGCAAATATCTATCCCAGCAGAGTGCTGCCCCCCTGACATCTCAGATGCTCAGGTAAGAGCTGCCCTCTCCAAAGCAAAAAACACAGCATCAATGGGACCAGACGGTGTCCTGGGCTGCGTCCTACATGAACTCCAAGAAGAGCTAAACCCAAACATAAAACTACTGTTCAATCTCAGCCTTACTACAGGATATGTACCCAGAGAGTGGTGTACAGCAACAGTGGTCCCTCTCCACAAAGGCGGTGCCTCAACGGATCCTGGAGACTATCGCCCCATAAGCCTGACTAGCTTGTTCTGCAAAGCTATGGAAAGGATCATCATGGACCTCATAAATAAAGATATTGGGGACCTACAGACACTGGATCCTACTCAGTTCGGCTTTGTTAAGGGCAGATCCTGCCTCTTAAACCTGGTTGATTTCTTTGAAACAGTCACCAAGGCCATTGACGAGCGGAAGGTGATCCACACAGCCTACCTGGACCTCGCAAAAGCCTTAGATACAATACCCCACTCGGGCATTATAGATAAGCTCACCAGCTTAAATATAAACCCCTATGTCACTAGATGGGTTGCAAACTGGCTCATGGACAGAACCCACATGGTTAGAATTGCTGGAGCCATGTCAGACTCCAAACCAGTTACAAGTGGCATCCCACAAGGCTCAGTCCTGGGACCTCTCTTGTTCGGTATATATTTCTCGGAGGTACAGGCCAACACGGAATGACTGTGGCTGACCAAGTTCGCAGATGACTGCAAACTGGGCGCCATAATCGACTCTCCAGCTGACACAAGCATCCTCCAAAAGGGCCTCATAGAAACAGACAACTGGTGCCAGAGCCATGGCCTCAATCTAAACGCCAAAAAGTGTATAGTCATCCCCTTTGGCAAAAACAAAGTGCCCACAAATTACCACATAGGTGGTAATCCATTAAGTACGGAAGAAGTAATTAGGGACCTGGGGACCCAAGTTGATAGCAATCTCTCATTTGACAACCACGTGGCCAAAGTGGTTAGAAGAACATTTTATATAGCCCACCTAATCATCAAGGGATTCACATCTAGATCAGGAGAGGTCATCGTGCCTCTTTACTCATCCCTCATCAGGCCCATAATTGAGTACAATGCCCCTTTTGGGATGTACCTTACCAGACACCTGCAGCAAATGGAAAGACCCCAAAAGTACCTCACCAAGAGGATCAAAGGGCTCAAACAGATGCCATATGCTGCCCGGTTAAAGAAACTCCAGCTCTACTCAGTGGCATACCGCCAGCTCAGAGGCGATCTGTGCCTGACTTATAAAGCCATGTCCAAACCGGAATTAATGGACATGCTGCACCTCAGAAAATCCAAATCCCATCGAGCTACGTGCTCGAGAGACTTGAACCTCAGCACTGAAATAAATAGGACATGCTGGAGGGACAAATTCATAACCCAGAGGCTCCCTTCACTCTGGAATAAAATCCCAGTCCAGGTTAGGCAGAGTCCCTCATTGACTCTCTTCAAGAGGAATCGTGATGAGTGGATGGGAGATCGTAGGTTTACCCCAGTTATCACTTCTGTGTCACTGTTAGACAGAAGCACAGTATACTAACCTCGAAAAAGGGCATAGCAAAATTAATTTAAAATGGGTGGTGAAAGCCAAACACACTCTGGCTAGGCTTATAAATGCCCTAGGGCAGATAGCCTAGTATGAACCTATGGCTAAATCTGGTTTATATAAAGCCAATAGGGCACAGAGGTCCTGAACTTTGTTAAGTATACTTCTTACATTAATGTTTAAGAGAAGAAGAGAGGAGGTTGTCCTTCTATAAAGAGGGTTTGGTTGGTTTAGGTTTGTATGGAGTGAAGAATTGGGTCCTGGGTTAGGGTGCATGTCTCCACAGCAACTGAGTTTTTGAGTTAGATATAGGTAAAGTTTAAGGAGTTTTTGTAGTATTTTATTTTGTTTCTGGGATATGTAGGGGTTAATTTTGTTGGTTTATTATTTATGTAAGAATATTGATGGGTTGGGGCAAGGTTGCATGGAGATATTGGGAACTATTTTAGTTTTAGTGTATTGGCTATGGTTTCTGTTTGCCAATGAGTTGGACTGGTGAGATGAAGTTGTGTGTGGTAGGATGTGAGGATGGAAAACAGGAGAAGAACAAAAATAGTTAATGTGTAAAATGCTACCTTTATGTGTAGGAAAGGCATTTTTTTTTGTTTCTTCCCCTTTTATGTTACCTTTTGTAGTAGGAGAGGAGGGGTGAGTGAGAGTAGGAGCTATAGAACTAGATGGCCGAGGAGCAATTAAAGGAGTTAGTGACAAGGGTGTGGTGTAGTATGTTTGAGTGGGGGATTGATGGTGTGTGTGATTTGATTGGGTGTGTGAGCTGAGGTGGGAGTGGTTAGTAGCTATAAGTTTAATTGCAATAGGGGTGGGTCAGAATAGGGGTAGGGCAGGGGAGTGGAGTGAGCCCAAAGGGCAAACAGAGCGGGAAGAGTCAAGGAGATGGAGGGCAAGGTGAGAAAAACAACCAGTCAATATAAAGGTAATGAGCCAGTGGCAGGCATAAGATAAGGAGCAGAATACGGAATGAAGCTTATTCACCACAGACAGACTTTTAGCTAGAGAAAATACAGAATATTGTTCAGAGAATAAGTCAAATTTATTGTGAGCCACTTGAGGGACAATTATGCGACACAATACTAGATAGATGTCAGTTAATTAGAAGTTTTATTTTGTTTCAATAATCAAAGGCTACACAAGGGTGAAACAAAAGGATATGTAGCAGAAATCTTATTTTTATAGTGCACCTAAATCTACTAGGTCTAAGCACAGAAAATGTACAGGAGTAGAATAATTAACTGGGCTTGGGTAGGTAAATTGCAAAAAGAAGGGATAACACTGCCACCTATTGGCCAAACTTTACAATGGCAATATGGTGGAGCTGGAGAATAAAAGAAAAAAAACAGGCAGGAATGGAGAGGACAACGGGGACAAGGGGATTATAGTTGGAACAGGCTGCTAGAGAACACGTGGCGGAGCCCTGAACTGGAGCAGTACTGCTACTAGTTTGAGCCCTGAACTGGAGCAGTACTGCTACTAGTTTAGTTAAAACAGTAACACAGTTCTGATATATACACTCTACAATACTGGAGAGAGGTTGAGGTTTGCTCTCTTTGGTTAGTTTTTCTTTTAAAAAGAAGGAGGTGCAGAGATCTTGTTGAAGCTATTTCCAGGGCAGGGTAATCATACAGTGGCGGGAAGTGCCAGAGTAGTTGGGATCGCAGCAAAAGCTGGACTCTACAATACTGGAGAGAAGTTGAGGTTTGTATAGTTTGTTTGCTCTCTTTGGTTAGTTTCTCTTTTAAAAAGAAGGAGGTACAGAGATCTTGTTGAAGCAATTTCCAGGGCAGGGTAATCATACAGTGGCGGAAAGTGCCCTAGTCGTTGGGATCACAGCAAAAGCTGGACAACTCTTACAGAGCAGCACTGGAGTAGTAGAGGTACTCGCCGACGTGCAGGGCCAGCAGCCTACGGGAGGGCAGGTCAGGAAGGCTAGAAGAGGTATTTATCTGACTTATTGTGTTCAAATGGGCACCTATAAACCCTAGGCTGTGTACAGGTGTGTAAAAAGGGCAGAATGGACTGAACCATGACCATTCGGAACTTTCACTTCTTTACAAATTGTTTCAGGCTGCTTTCATCCAAAACTGGTCTCAGGTTTCCTATCTTCTTTGACACTAAAAAGAACCTTGAGTAAATTCCGAATCCTCTTTGGTCTGGTAGATGAGATCTGAAGGTTTTGACTGAAATGCCTAGCTTTTGGCAAAGTTTGAGCAAATAGTCCGTGGAGCAAAGCACTATTCAATTTTAAGTTTGGAGTAGGATCTGCATCTGTGTGAGATGGTGGCAAACAAGATCGGAGGTATTGCTTGCTCACTAGGGTATCATGGGTAGAGGGAGGAGCTCAAGAGTTGGATCAGAAGTCTAATGTATGCTTCAGAGTCAGATCTGAGGTCTGATCCGGTACCCACACATTGAGGAAGAATGAAAGGAGAACATCAGATGTATATGTTAAACCAGAACTGAGCAGCTCACAAATATATTTGAATATAAAAGGTTAGCAGGCTTGAAAGGGATCTAGTCTTCTTTTGTGACACCAAAAAGGAAATATTTTCAATTTTGAAATATACGATTTTCTAGTCACAGGTTTTCTAGCCTCTTTTATTACCTGAAGCACATTCTATGAATAAATTTCTCTAAAAGGAATTAAAAGCCTATCATCTATAATGTGAGACTGACACACTTTGGGTATGAGTGAATTAGATAGCCCTTCTGTTGTTTAAGTCCATCCTGTGAGATGATGTGTGGTGATTGCTCTTGGTTAGGTGAAAGACAGGACCAGCTTTATGCACTGGCCAACTAGGTGGCCACCTAGGACTCCACACTTGTACAGGCACTCTTTCCAATGTATTTATTCTATAGAGCAATGTTTCTTTGTTTTAAAAATAATGAAATAAAGCTCCGTACTGAAAAAAATGCATGCATGGTAAAGTGAGTGCTCCAAGGGGGTGGTGCTATAGTTGACTTGACACCCAAGTCACCGGATATTAAACTTGAATGTTGTCAGGTCATGGAGTAGAGACCTAATAACAAACAAAAGTAGGTGAGAAGCCACCTGAAGGGTTTTTTGAATCTCAAATACCTGGCTTTAATCACTGACTAATATGCACAGCAATTTATCACAAAAATGAGGAAGACAAAATTATGAATATTCTGCAGCTGAGCTGAAAGGAATAGTGCAGTAAATGATAAATATTATTATTATTATTATTTACATTAATGCTGGCAATGATCAACCACACATTTTTTCTAATATTTAATTTTATGTGGAAAGTTGATATTAGAGTAATGGTTCAAAATTAGTGTTATTATTTTTAAAATTATGCTGGCAGTGATCAACCAAATATTTTTTGGCAATATATATATTTGTGTGGACAGCTGAGATGAGAGGAATAGTGCGGTGAGACATGCGTTATTAATTTTACAATGATGTTGGGAGCCATCAACCACATCTTTTTGGCAACATTTCTGGCTTTGTGATTTATGTGGAACATCTGGATTGGAACATTTTAATGTGTGTCAACTTATTTGTGTGGGCTATGGAGGTGAAATTATACTACATAGCTATCAGACATAACTATAAGTGCAAGGTGGGGACTGAGGTTGGCTGGATGAAAGTAACTGAGACATTTGCGTGCTCAATTTAAAAGGTTACTATCTAGCTTTTCAGGACTACTGTGCACTTGTGAGAAGTAAGATGGACTACTTAAGTGGACACCTGATATGGGCAGATACAATAGGTATAACTGCTGTGGATGTCTTCTTTGGAGAAAAAGGCTATCTGCCTGCTGTTTGCTTCTTGTTTTAGCTTTGTAGCACTAATGTGATTATGTGAAGCAACATGTAATATTTTAAAGTGTAGTAACTGTTTAGAGCAATGCATCACACAGTCATCCTCTTTTATCACAATCAGATGTTTAAATTGTACATAGACATGGCAATAACTGCTTGGTGGGGGGGTATGGATTAAAGTAACTAACCTTGTTGTCACTTGCTCAGTTTAACAGTCACCTCTCAAAAAAGGGGGAGGAATAAAATGCACAACAGAATACCCAGATCTTTAAAACTTCTGGGGACTAGTGGCACCCGCCCACCAAGGCTGTATAAGTGGATTTTTACACAGGCTGAGCAATCACATCTGCCCTGAACCCCACCTAGTCTAAAACCTGCCCTGCTCATAGGTGTACACAGAAGACTGCTTTACTTGTGTGTGACTGGGGACGATACCATTATCTTTTTAAAATTCCTCCCACACCTCAGAGGTCACTTCATCTTGTGCTGGGCTGAGGACAGTGTTGTCATTATTTCTTTAACTTTCCTCACAAACTTCAGAGGGGTGAAGAGATGGTCAGTACAGCTTGTGCAGGAACACTGTACTGCTTTGAAGTAACAAACCAGAAACATTATTGTAATCATGTTTTTTTTTTCATTTTCCTTACAATCAAACATCCAATGCATATAGAGGCGGCTATCTTTTGAGGAAGAGTAAAGAAGCATGCTGTTGATATATGTCTGACAGCAAATATGACACATTCTCGTTGCTTTTTCAGTTCATTTCCAGTCTGACATCTGAATGGTACACAAAAGGTGGCTGTCATTTGGGAGTACGGGGTGAGGATGCATACTGTTTATAAAGATGACAGCAGCAGCTTTAAATATATGACTGTAGGAATTTCTGTGTTCATTTTCATCCCAGTTTAGCACCAGAGAAGGATATAAAGAAAGCATTTACTTAATTTGAGGGGAGGCAGGTACTATTCCTGGAGATATATATATCTCCTCACAAGTCTTTTCATTTTATTGTGGAATTTAAATCAGTCATCTTTGAGAATTAAAATTTGAATGCAACTTACTTTTTATTTCAAGGAAGAAATACGATTGAAGTTCATTTTCTTACTCTTGATCACTGGATCAAAAGTTTGGAAACATGTTCTAAAAAAAAAACACCTCAGAGCATCTATAACCCAGTTGCTTCTGAATGCCTACCAGACCCCAGACCCCCATCTTAAATTAATTATTACAGTGTAATCTTGGTCAGTTAGGGTGTGTTAAAAGGATGCAGGAAAAAGCAAAGCTGGAGAGTAAGACTAAATTTCTTTTCCTTAATCGTGGTTTTTGTTTGGGCTATCATTAGATGGAAATATTGTTAAAAAAAAACTCTAAAATGCACCTCAGAGAATTTAGAACCCTCATGGTTTAATGCAGTTATTTAAAATGCAATTATTACTGTGTAGTTGATACTTCAGAAAAGAAGATACGTGGAGACCAGTTCTGGATAGTTCTACCCTGTACACCTTTTTGAAGATTCCACAATTCAAGAAGTTAAACTCCACAATCTTTTGCCTTTGCTTTTTCCAAAAAGAACCATCTCTGGGGTGTCCCACTGATAAACAATATGTAGGAAGTTATCTCTGTTCAACACCCTTCATGAGTATATGCCCTGAATCATCTTGGTTTTATCTGACAAGCTGTTTTGTTCTGATGGAATGAAGACTGTATGGAGAAAGAGACTGTGATGAACAGCAACATCCCAAGCAATCATTGCTAATCTGTAGAGGTGGTATGAATGTGTGCCTTCTGTCTGGTGAAGTAACACATAACAGTGGCACTGTCCACCAGAATCTGAAGTTTTCCTGGAGACCAACGTTAATGAAGAGCTTGGAGAGCAAGAATCTTGCTTTAATTTCTTTTATGTTCATCTGCTCCCTTCTGGTCTTTTTTGTCTCAAGTCCCTGTACGTTAAAGCCAGTTGAACAACTCCACCCCCCCCCCCCAAGCTCTGTCTGTTGTAAATGCAGCAAGCTTTTACAGAAGGATTGAAAAGGAACTCCTGAGTTAGATTCACCAAAACAGTTCTTTTGTATTGAAAAACAAAAGAGGAACTGGGAATGTCAGAGGATGACAGGACTGTGCTCAGACAGATTTTAGATACCTCTGAATTTTCCTTATGTGCTGTCTAGCAAATAGACACATTTATATTACCGATGATTGCATGCCATGGCTCTTGAAATCTCTCTTGTGAGGTCAAAAAATGACTTTTCAGAGATAGAAAGTAATCTATTAACATCCGAATTTTGTCTGAAGGAAAAATGTCATAATTAAGGATGTACTGAAATGGCAACCTAGGAACACCAGAGAATGAGAGGGAAGAAGACTGGACTTAGTTCAGAGTGAAACCTGGGTTCTGAAAGACAGCTACTGTGAACTAAGTCCCAAAGAATTTTCTGCAGAGAAGTTAACTGAATCAGAAAGTACCCAGATAAGGATATAAGTAGATAACCTGGAGTCCACAGAATGCTACAACAGAGGCTATACACTTTGTGAAAACACACGGAGCAGTAAAAAGCCCAAAATGTAAAGCAGTAAACTGAAAGTGTAATCCCAAGGCAAAGAATCTTATAAATTTTCCTGTGATGTGGATACATGTGAATATGAAGATAAACATCCTTGAGATCCAAGCTAACCAGAAAAACATTTACAAAAATGAAAGGCAAACGATTTTGGAGTATAACATCTTGAATAGTGGAATCTTCAAAAAGGTATATAGGGTAGAAATATCCAGAATTGGTCTACATGTGTCTCCTTTTCTTAGAATTAAGAAAAAACTTAAATTGAAGACCTTTTTTTGATGGGGAAGAACAGGTTTTTGTTACACCCTGGTCTAGAAGGTCTTCAATGATAGGAGAAACCAGATGTTGGTTTGGAAGTATTTATGGAATTGTATGCTGAACAGGAAGGGGAATTCCATCATAATGTGTACCCTTTTCCGAATGATTTGCAAAACCCAAGAATCTGTTCTGAATATTTTTCAGAGATGAAATATGACAGAAAGTTAGGAGGAAATAAGGCTGAAGTGAGGGGGAAAGGGCAGGAGGTGTTAGTCAGAGGCTGGAAGGCTTATCTAAAAAGGGTCATTTGCCTCCATTAAAATCAGATTTGGGGTTGTCCTACCACTTCTTTTTGGATGTTTTTGCCTTTCTGCTGAGCAGTCTTTCAGGTAGAAAGGACCTAGTTTGAAGGGATAATTATTTTGGAATTTTGAAACAAGAAAAATAAAATCTGAACCCCTGAGTAATTTTACTCTTTTCTTCCCTTTCTGTAAATCTTTCAGCAGAAGGAGAATCAACAAGTAGTCTTTATCCAGAGGAGCATCTAAAAAGATTGGCTTTGACATTCTCTGGAAGAGATTAGAACCCCAGCCAGGAAAACCTTTTCGGGACAGATCCAGTGGCAGCAGCCCTAGAAATAGCAACTGCCACAACATATTCCCACCTAACAGAGTAACTTGCAACCTGATAAGCAGAAGAAATCATATTCTGAAAAGCAGATTTAGAGTCACTGTCACGGAGATTAAGAAAAAGTTTGGACATGTTGCCAAAAATGGATATCGGGTACCAAATCATATGCAACACATTACATAACATCACAGAAAGCTAAAGTGGTTGAAGTATAAACTTTCTTTCTGTTGCTGTCCATTCTCCTTCTGACTTTATTGTTAAGTAAGCCTTCTGAGGATGGAAGAAGCTTGCATGGCCTGTCTATCTCTGTAGAAATAACTGCAGGGTCATATGCAGGATTCTGATAAAGGTATTTGTGACTATCAGGGACCTTATATCATCTGTCAGACTTTTTTTGCTGTAGGTGGTTGGGACTCTGGTGCTACAGAAGCAGAAAGAAAATTGCCTTCCCAAAGTTAGCAAAACAGGAGGTGCAGCAGAAGGTGTGAGAACTTTCATATGTAATAAATTGTAGTGATTCTGGCAGTTGTTTTCCCTCCCAAATGAAATATTACAGTATTGTTTTGGATATTGTCCACAAAACACAGTTCTTGGGGAGAATCTTGAGAATACTGTGTCTTTGGGTTCAGAGTCATAACTACAAGGAAAGTGTAACTGAGACAAGTTAATCCAAACGTTTAACATCTGGTTCAAAGGATGAAATATCCTCAGAAAAGTAGTCATCTTTCTCTTCAGAGCAGTAAAGGGTATACAGGCAAAAAACTGTGAGGTTTTAAAGTCATACGAGCGTTAAAAAGCAAGACAGATTTTTTTTGTCATTACTGTTGAGGATCTCTGTGAGTAGATGTAGCAAGAGATAAAAGGTGCCTTGTCCTTTGCTTTTTCGTTTTTGAGGTTTGTAAAGAAACTAAATGGGCAGGGCCTGTCCCCAGACGTGCTTCCATAAGAGAAACAGGAATGTTCACATTCCCAAATATTTGCGGAACACTGTCTGGTCCCTTGAGATCACAAGCCTAGGTACCCGATTTGTGGCTTTAATGACCATCTGACTAGTTGGACGTGACATGCTAAAAGGCTCTAGTGAATTCACAACAGCAGGAAAAAGCCTAGAGGTTGGGCAGTTTGTGGATTTATCAACAGCCTCTACAAAGTCATCCACTCTGACCCGGAGAAAGAAGTGGATGAGATGACCCCTTCTTTTTTTTTTTTTTTTTAATTTCTTTTTCAGAAGTGAAGTTATGTCTGAGGTGGTAACTTCCAACTGCATTATGACTTGCCTCTAGAGCCTATAAGCCCTTATTTTCAAAGTAGATTGTTTAAAGAAGGTAGATTGCTTCTGAGGGTCTTCTGTCAAAAGCCTCTAGTGTTACTAGTTCCTAGGCAGAAAGGACACTGGTTATACAGGTCTACCTGACATTGCTGACACTCCAGAATGCCGACAACCATATGGCCGACACCATATGATCGACATTCGGAATACCGACAATGCAGAACCGGCATCTCACTATAGTGCAGAATGGAAAGATTTCCATTCGTGCACTGTAGTACAATCTCGGAGTTGGTATATTAAAGTTATAGGGAGTGTGGGGGGCAGCGCCTCCCACAGGGGGTTGAGGGGGGTGGAGCCCCCCTTCTAGCAGTTGAAAGGAAATTTTATTTTCCTTTTACATAGTCTACTTACAATGTCGAGATTTCGGATGTCGGTCATATGGTGTCGGCCATATGGTTGTCGGCATTCTGCAATTTTGGCATTGTGAAGTAGATCCGGTTATACATATTCTTATATAAAATCTGACTACCACAGTGGCATTTGCCTTTTTTAGATGACATGATCAAAGTTTGCAAGACAGAAAATTCAGAAATGAGGAAGGTTCTCCAGGGGGTACTTAGCATTCTTTTGCAAAGACAACTGGATTCTTTCATACAACTGACAGATTCTGAAGATTTTCTCACTTCTATTTCCCTTAAATACCAGCATGTACTCCTTGTGCCTAGGTCTAAGGTAGGAAATATGGCAAGTAAGGAAAGAACATCTAAGCTTTGGTATACTGATGGGACACACATGATATCCTTAGCAGGATATATACGATCTGTCAGCATTACTGCAACAGTAATCTAAAGATGAAATTCTTACTGTAACAGGAAACATTTGAATAGATCACGGACACTGATGCAGTATTGCTGACTTATGGGATGTATCCTTCCAAGGATATGGTACATACAGACATTAAACAAAAGCTGAAATACTTTCCTCAAATACTGTATGTCCAACCCATGACCTATGCATGAGATTACATGCTGGTACTTAAGAGATGTACACACATGAACATCCTCACAGCTTTCTTGCTCCAGGAAAAAGGGATGCAGCTAAGGGTTTACTTCATGTTGTCGTAAGCTGACAGTGTCAAGTCTGATATTGTCGGCACGACAATATCGAAAGTGAAGAACATTGTGCAAGTAAATGGAAATCTCCATAAGGGGTGATTTCCATTTACCTCAATGTAGTGCGGTCTCGGAGTTGGTATATTTAAGTGGGGGGGTGTGGGGGTGCAGGGGGCTTGCCCCCCCTGCCTACGTCATTTAGTTGTTTTTATTTTTAATTTGTTTTTTTTTTACCTTATTCAATGTTTTACTTAAATCGATCAATAAAGTTCGACCTTTACTGATTCAATTAAGTAAACTTTCGATAACGAGATACAGACGCGCGGCTAATACTCACAGAGGACAAACGGACACAAATAAGTAAGAAAACAAGATACAAAACTATGGCATACTACCTTGGCCATGGATAAACAGTGAAAGATAATGACATATGGAGAAGGAGGAATGGTGCATACACTGCAGCAGTGATCTATTTAAACATCTACTGTTGTAGTAAGTTCTAGCATAACTGTACTGTGTTCATCATTAGATCACCGGTGCAACATTACTTTTTATGGGACAATTTCAAAAGCCTTTATGCAGAAAGGGTGGAGGCTTGAGGAACAGAAATGGAGTCCTGTAAACACTGAAGGATAGCTCTGGCAAAACTTGTTTTGGCTCTGGAAAAAGCATCTGTCTTGTAATGTTTAGTAAAATTGTGAATATAGTACTAAAGTAGCTGCCTCCAAAATGGACTTAAGAGTCAAGACCCAAGCCAGGACTGGGTCCCTAATTGCAGGTCTTAGCGAGAAAGATACCTTGAGAAAGGCCTTGAAAATTTTCAAATATTCTGTGGAGGTGTTGTTTTGAACTACGTGAAAATTAGAAATAGTAGCCATATGTACTTTGCTAATAGAAAAACTCTAAAATGGAAGAAAGAGGTGTTGAGAAAGGATCTAAATCCTTTGAGAAGACCCAAATGGAAAACCTTTTTCATTTTCTGTTATACATCTTTTTGGTGAACTGTTTTTGAGAAGCTAAGATAATGTGGACCACATATGTTAAAAGCCTGGCATCTCTGGCTATAGTTAAAACTGGAGGAACCAAGATGTCAATCTCATAGACCTTTGGTCCAGAAGAGGCAGTCTGGATAGGTGACTCAACACATTTGGCTACTGACCCAACATCCAGGGTGGATGTACTAAATGTTTCTACAGGAAGGGGAATCAAATTTGCTGGGGACAAAAGGGAGCAATAAGGATTACTCTGGTGTTGAACCTTCTGGTTTTCTGAATAAATCTGGTTATTAGGGCTATTGAGGGAAATACAAAGAGAAGACCTGTTTGGGGGGGGGAGGCTAACTGTGAACTACAGCATCCCTTAGTGAGTGTCCCGATGAGAGATCAGGGCAAAATAACTGCTACATTTACTGTTCCAGCAAGATAAGATATCTGAGCTGCCACTGTTTGGCTGAGGGACCACTCATAAGGCATAAGTATTGACATGCTCAGTTTGTCTGTTAGCACATTGGACATCCCATTGCATTGCAATCAGAAATCAATGCAAAGACAATGACTACTGCCACAGTCTCATGGATTCCTGGCAAAGAAGATATGATCAGGTTCAACTTTCTTTGTTGAGATACCAGACTATGACCATATTGTCTGTCTGGGAAGAAATCACACCCTCAGGGAGGAAGGCCTGCAACAGTAGGAGGACTGCCCTCATCTCCAATAAACTGATATGAAGATTGACCTCTAGTTGTGATTACACCTTGGACTGTTCTCCCTTCGAAATGCCCCGCTATCCATCCCATAACAGAAGCATCCGTGGTTACTGTAGCCAGTTCCTATGCAGAGAGAACAGCCATCCTTTGGTTACTGATGGAGAGGCTATCCACTATCTGATGTGATCCTTGCATACTTGTGTGACACTAATTCTGGAATGGGGAGGGTGAATACCTTAAGACCACTGAAATGAAAGAGTCCACTGAAGTACTCCCATGTGAAACTTGGCAAAGGGTTCCATTGTGTTTGTTGAAACCATCAGACCTAGTAGCTGAAATTATTCTTGCTTGGTAAGAAGGATGTTTAAAGTCTTGGGTGGCAACTATGCATATGGAATGCACCCTGGAATGTGGTAATTTGGCCATTTGAAGAGTTGGGTTTAGATGACATTTGATAAACTCATGTCTGTTCGGTAAGAGTCAACTGGCTCTTGGAATGATTGACTGTTATACCCAAACTATGTTATCAAATGGCACAAAAGGTCCTGATCTTGAAGTAGTAGATCCCTGGAAGTAGAGGAAGGAGCCAATTGTCTAGGTACAGGAAAACATGGATCTCTAGCAGGTGAAGATGAGCTACTACTACTGCCATAATTTTTGCAAACACCCTGGGGGCTGTGGTGAGAATGAAGGGCAGTGCTCTGAACTGGCAGTGACTGGCTCCCAACCAGAAATGGAAATATCTCCTGGACTGTGGCTCTATTTTTATGTGATAGTAGCTATCTTGAAAATCTATAGAGCTCATCCAATCATACTTCCTCAGAAGGAACCGTATAGACCGTAGTGTGACCATCCGGAATTTTGTCTGTTTCACAAATTGATTGAGATGATTCAGATCCTGAACTGATTTGACGATCCCTGTCTTTTTGGGTTCTAAAAAGAACTTGGAATAAACTGCAGACTTTAACTGGTCTAGGGGGACCTGCTGGATAAATCAATTCACATTGACTAGGTGGTGCTTCTGGAATCTCTCTCTTTTTCTTTGATGGGTAAGAAAAAGGGAATTGAGAAGCCTCTGGTTATTACCCTAAGCAACCAGGAATCTGTGGTGATGTTTGCAATCTTTCAGGAGCGCCAGTAGGGTTTTCGGTGAAGGGACGAAGAAAACCCTGATTATGCAGTCCACCTCTGCATCTGGGATGGCATCCATTAGAATTACCTCCTCCTCCTCCTCTGCCTTGGGGAGGTCTGTCTGCAGGAGTTTCATGGTGGATAACCTGGGATTTCCAGAATCACAGTTTGTCACCTCTTTCATTCTTAGAAAAAGTTATTTTGGGGGGAGGGGTGGCAGAACAGATTTACATGGCAGACAGGGTTTTAACATTCTGTTTACTCCTGGTCAGCATATCTCTAACTTTTTGTCCAAAGACAGTGGAACCATCAAAGGTGGCATTGATAGAGTATTTTAGTGCATTTATTAAAACTGTATTTGCCTTAATATTGCTACAACAAGTGCTCTAGGTTGCACTGCATCTGAACTTGTTTTAGTATGCTTTAGCTGCTTTTCTGTATATATAGACTTTTCTGTATATGTAGACTAGCTACTTATTCTACTGTATTACTGCCTCTTAAATCGTTTTTTTTTCGGTTGTGCACTTGCCTTGCTTCATTTAAAAAGTTTTAAATTGCAAATTTTGTAGAATTTTAATTGTATTTACTGTTTAGGGCTAAACACTCAAGTGCATTAGCCTTTTCTGTGCTTATTTAGTGTATTGTTTAGCCTGTTTTAACCAAAAAAAAAAAAAAAACTATCTTGTTTGCTCATTTCCCGCCTTTCCTATCTAGTATAGTCCAGACCCCAGGTTTTGCTGGTTTCATGACTTTCTTTTCTGTGTTCAGAGCTATCCAGACCTTGCTGTGGTAGAGTAGGGTTACCACCTGTCCCACATTGTGAGGGACAGTCCCTCTTTGGACACCTGTGTCCTGCAAAAAAATTGAAAAAATGGCAAATGTCCTGAGATTTTAGGACAAAAATATTTCCTATATTTTATGTAATAGTTGCATAAGACAGTTATTATGTATCTGAAACACCTAAATGTTATAAGAAACAGAATGAGCAACTAAAATGCTACAAGAATAAGCTTTCATTTAGGCAAAAAAGTGAAGTTCTGTCTTTTGTACTGGCCTTGGGTATGTTTTGCCCTGCATTGGGCATTTTTGAAAAGGTGGCAACCCTATGGTAGAAGGAAGTCCTACTGCTTACCAGTGGGAGTGGTGAGCATTGTACTTCCTGTCTAACACTAGAGGACTGGTTTCCAGCACCGAAATTGTAATTTTAGCCATTTTGGGCTGATTTCTATCCCTTTCAACTTTCTGGCTTAAAACACGCATTTGCACATTTTTCGCATTGTGCAGCACCGCCAGGCTACAGTTAAACTATTCCAGGTGCCAGAAAGTCTGCTCTTCAAATTCTCCCATAGAACTAGCTAGTTTCTCAGTAGTAGCACTAAAATCTGAACCCCTGTGACTAGCACTTGCTCTAGAACCTGCTGGAAAGCACTAGGAAGCCTTAAACTTATACAAGCACTCAACCCTCCTTGTTAATAAGGAGAAACTAATCATAGGCACTAAACAGCCTATAATTGCAAAGTACCTTGCAAATGTAAGGGAAAACAGCTCTTGTACTTTACAAAAAAGCACCTAAACAGGCATGTCTAAGGGTCAGCTTCCGGTGATTTCTCCTGTCCACCTGGTGAATCTGGGCATATTGGGGCAATGCAGCAACTGCCTCATATACATAGACAACCCTCTCCTCCTACCACCCAACACTACAACCTGCAAGAGATGCACTTACATAGCCAAACTGGAAGCAAAGCTCTCTCCAGCCAAGATTGTGCTAGGCGGTCAAGAGGAGAAGGTTAACACCGGCATTACACCTCAAGCAACACATAGCCCTTCAAAACCCACACCATCAACACCCACACATACCAACACTAAACCCACATATGCAAAGGCCCTTAACATTGACCTGCCCAAGCAACAAGGACCTCCGAAGCTGAAATGCAAACAAACATCAGTCACAACCAAAGTGACACATAGCTCACAACATCAGTGTGCCACCCAACAACAGCCCCTAAGGCAAGACAACTTTCCCAACACTTTAGTCATAGGTGACTCTGTAGTCAGACACACTGATGTCCCACTCAACAGGTTGAACAAGGAGAAAATTACAGTCAGCTGCCAATCGGGTGCCAGGATCCGCCACATAATGCACTCACTCAAGTCACTCCACAACAAGTACAAATACGACTCTGTCACTGTCCATGAAGGAGTGAATGACTTGAGATGTACCTCCCTGGACTACATGAAAAAAGACAAGGAAGAGCTCTCAGATCATGTGGCCCAGGCAGGTATGACACTAGCCCTGAGTAGCATATTGCCTTTGCCCAGAATTATACCACAGTATAAGGAAAAAATGAATGACTTCAACAACTGGCTAAGCTTCTGGTGTCATTCAAAGGAGATCCAGTATCTGTCTGCCTGGGACGACATGATCGACAAACCACAATGCTTTGCCAGAGATGGTCTGCACCTGTCACCCTGGGATTCAGATTATTGGCTAAAGCTCTTGCCACCCCTATAGTGCCTTTTTTAGGCAAGGTTCAAAGGACAACACCCCTATAGTGCCTTTTTTAGGCAAGGTTCAAAGGACAAAACCACCACCGTAACAGATACAAGCATGCTAAATCTGAAGGTAATGCTACTCAATGCTAGAAGTCTAATCCTCAAAATGCACTCTCTTGAGGCACTCCTAAAAATGGAGAACATCGATATCTGTGCAGTAACTGAGACCTGGTTCAAGCTCCAGAGAGCACCCCTGCAATACCAGGCTACAACTCTTACAACACTTTTCGGCCACCAAACCAAGACCAAAACACTAAAGGTGGAGGAGTGTCCATATTCATCAAGGATATTCACACCTCCAGGCTAGTTGCCCAACACAATGCATCTGAAATTCTCCAGGTGCAACTAACACTAGGTAAGACTGCAATCCAAATTGTAGCTTGCTTTAGATCCCCAACCATGCCCTAAGAGTCTCACTACACCTTTCTAAACATACTGGAAAATATTAAGATACAACCAAACACCCTAATTCTGGGTGATTTCAACTACCCTGCCATTAACTGGGAAAACTACTCGGGTACCAACACCTTTTCCCAACGGTTCTTGAAATTCATAAATTCTAATGCCCTGGATCAACTAATCCATTGTCCCATCAGAGGCTCCAATATCCTAGACCTGGTCATTACCAACATGGGAAATAGATGCTCCACACCAGTGGTCACCCTCTCATTGGTCAGGTCTGACCATAAGCAAATCACCTTTGACATCCACATCCCACCCCCACCCCCCAGTAAGGAAACCTCTGTAAAAAACTTCTCCAAAGCCAACTTCATGCTACCCATGCAGACGGGAGCTGAAAGTTCGACTGCTGAATCCTACATTAAGGCACTGTATGAGCACACCCACTTGTGCATGAATTGTGCCATCCCAAATAGAATCAAGATGCTCTCCTCCAAAAAAAGGAAGCCAATCTGGTGGTCCCCTGCCATAAACGAACTATAAAACAGAAGAAAGAAATTGTGGCAGAAAAGAGGAAAATCCCAGGATGCAAAAAACTCCCTTACCAGCCTCAGTAAGAAGCTGATATCCCTCATAAAATTCTCCAATGCTAGTTACGAAAATAAAATTGCCAAAGATTCCAAACACAACCACAAGGCATTCTATAGTTATGTCAAGAATCTAAATGGCAATGCTCAGATAAGCTCTGAGCTACAACAGAATGGCATTAAATATACTGATTCCAAGGATATTGCCAATATTTTGGCAGATCGATTTAGTGCCAACTTCACCTCCCTCTCACCCCCTAAACAGCCCATCTCAATACCAGAAGATTGCCAAATTCCAGTAATCATGGCCACACAGGTAGAAACAGCACTCCCCAAAGCTAGGAATACAGCATCCATGGGACCAGATGCCATCCCAGGCTGTGTACTACATGAACTACAAAATGAAATGGCACCTCACCTAAGTGTCATGTTTAATCATAGCCTCACCTCAGGCTTCGTGCCCACTGAGTGGCGCACAGCTACAGTTATCCCACTCCACAAGGGGGGGATCCACCTTGGATCCTGGGAACTACCGTCTCATCAGTCTGACGAGCCTGATCTGCAAGGGCATGGAACGCATTATCATGGAACTTATAAACAAAGACATTGGCAACCTTCAAACACTGGACCCCACCCAGTTTGGGTTCGTGAAGGGCCGATCTTGTCTCCTGAACCTGACTGACTTCAAATCAGTCTCCAGAGCTGTGGACGAGGGTAAGGCTGTCCACACAGCCTATCTGGACCTCGCCAAGGTCTTCCACACCATCCCCACTCTGGAATCATACATAAACTTACTAAGCTGGGCATAAATCCCTATGTCACTCAATGGGTTACCAACTGGCTTACTGATAGAACCCAGACTAAAAGTAGCCGACTCCAAATCCACCTCCAGAGAAGTGACAAGTGGATTACTTCAGGGTTCAGTCCTGGGACCACTCTTGTCTGGCATCTACTTCTCTGAAGTACAAGCCAACACTAAGGGACTCTGCCTAACAAAGTTCACAGATGACTGCAAACTGGGAGCCATTATTGAATTCCCAAATGATGTGGATATTCTACAAAAGGGCCTTACAGAAACAGATGCTTGGTGCCAGAGCCATGGGCTCAAGCTTAATGCCAAGAAATGTATAGTTATCCCCTTTGGGAAAAAACATGTACCCATGAATTACCACATAGGTGCAGTACACTAAACACCAAAAGTGTGATGAGAGACTTAGGGACACAGGTGGACAGTGGCCTCACCTTCGATAACCACATTGCCACAAAAGTCAGGAAATCCTATGTGGCACACCTCATCACTAAGGGCTTCTCATAGAGGTCATTGTCCCACTGTACTCATCCCTCATTAGACCCATGATAGAGTACAACACCCCATGTACCTCACAAGACATCTGCAACAGCTGGAAAGGCCACAGAAATACCTTACTAAAAGAATCACAGGCCTAAAGCAGATGCCCTATACTGACAGTCTAAAAAAAACTCCAGCTATACTCTGTGGCATATCATCTACTCAGAGGCGATCTCTGCTTAACATCCAAGGCCATGTCAAACCCTGAGCTGTTGGACATGCTCCACTTAAAGAAATCCCAATCCCTCAGAGCCACACGCTCCAGGGATCTAAACCTTGTCATAACAATGAACAAAACATGCTGGAGGGATAGGTTCCTGACCCAGAGACTCCTCATACTCTGGAATACATACATGTCAAGCAGAGTGCCTCCTTGGCCCTCTTCAAAAGGAACCTTGACGATTGGAAGGGAGATCGGAAATTCACCCTGGGGATCACGTCAGTCACCCTGCTAGACACGGGTCCAGGGAAGTAAATATTGTGGGAAGAAATATCCAGGGAATTGTTATGGCTAGGCTTGTATAGACCCTAGGGCCGATAGCCTAGTACCAACCTATGAACATTTTGAATCTTCCATAAAGTTGTGAAGGAGCATCCAACGGTGCAGGGCCTAGCTGTACTGCACTCAATAGCAAATGCAGAGTCACATTCGACATAAATTAAAGAGTAGACAGTTGAGAGTCCACATTCTTTAGAACATCTGCTGGCAAGATACCAAAGAGTGATTTGATAAGTTCTTTGATTAAATCCCTCTGGAAACAGGTCATGTGAGCTAAACACTTCAGCACTCTGAGACAAGTGTCACTGAAGCGTATGCCCATTTCCTAGACTTGGCCAAAGCACTTGATCCCTTAATAGGGGTATGTACAGAGTAACTTTCTTTGGACAGTTATTTTCTTGTGGCTGCTGCTATGACCATGCCATCTACTGGCAGACCTTTGCTCCAGTGCTTCTTGTCCTTGGTAGCTACCAAAATCCTATCTGGCTTTTTTTAAACTGATTTTGCTACATCAGGATCATTCCAAGCCTGCTGAGCCACAAGGTCTATAAGGGGATTGGTGGGCAGTACCACCCACAATGCAGAAGAGCAAGCACCAAAGTCTTTGAGTAATACAGATTTGTCTGGTGAAGGATCATCAGTGGACCAACCCCCTCACTGATTCATCAATTCAAGGATTTTGCCAACAGTGACATTTTCTAAAAGGGATCTAGGGAAACGTTCACCCTCATTCAAGTCCATATCTACTGTGACCAACTCCGGTGATGAGTCCAACTGCTTCCGTTTCCACATCTTTTTTATGTGACCCTGCCATGAGGAAACATCAGAAGGTTCAAAATCAGTCTGGGAACTGATCTCTGGACCTACTGATACTGACTACCCCTGTCAAGTAGAATGACTGAAAGGAAAAGCAGTACCTACTTGAGGTTGGGACAGAGTCATGCTGAAAGACAACACCTTATCTACTGACCTGGCCAAAACCTTTTCAAAAAACTCAAAGGCTGAAGTCACACTCAGAGCTGAAGAAATCCTTCCACCATCCAGGATGAAAGAGACTTCACTGTTCCAAAGAGCCTTGGCTCCAAGACCAACCTTGGACCAGAGATGTTGACAGCTGAGGCCCCAAGAGGTAGAGATGGCTCCAAAAACTTCAGAACTGACTCACCTCCCTGAGTCCCAGTGCGAAGGCTTCAGCTCCTGGACTCATCCCAATCAGAAAGGAAAGCATTAGAGTCAAGAGAGACAAGGATGCTGTCAGTGTCAACGCTGTTCGGACTGTCAGCTCCAGCAAAGACACACTGTGGGCTTGGATTTCTATAAGCCAGACCTGAAGGATGGACCAATACTGGAGATAACTGAGGATTGTTGCACCCCTACTAAGGATGTTCAAAGTGGACAGCACAGGGAGAACCCAAAGCTGAATCTCCATTCAAGAACTTCCTCGTCATTGACTTCCAAGATGGCTCCACATTGATCAAAGGCATAACTTCGGTTCTACCAGCAGAAACTGAGAAAAAGGAGTGCCACTGAAAATGCTTTTTGGTAAAATTCAGTTAATAGCTACTACATACACACCCTGGATGCCAGCAAAGAAGAAACTTGGAAAACATGAAAGAAAATACCAAAAAAGATGGAGAGAACACTATCTGGGAAGGATTCTGCAGCTGTTCAGCAAAAAGCAGTTCAAGCTTCAGTGTTGGTTCAAGAGATGGCTTCAAGTAATTTAGAGGAAAAATTAAACAAAATGTACTCCCATGTGATTAAAATAAATTACATATTGAAGGAATATATAAATTCAAACAGCAAAAGGCTGTAAAAAATAGAAGAGGCTTTAACTAGCCATTCAGATGAAGTTATAAAACTAAAGAAAATCGGAGGATGACATGAAAAAAGGCTGGCTGAATATGAAGTTCCTCAAGAATAACCGTTTAAAAAAGAGTTAGAAGACAGAATGTGCAGAGAAAACCTGAGATCTTCTGCTGTACCAGAGAACCTGGAAGGAACAGACTGTATTAATTTTATGGAAGCACAAATAAGCAACTGTACTGGTGTTCCACAGCATAATTTTTAACTGAAAGGACACATCAGGTGTATGCGCCAAACCTGGCCATGAGATAGCAGCCAAGACCTATATTAGGAAAGATGTAATCATACCAGCAGAAAGAGTTAATCCCAACAAAACTGTGTCAGAAGGGCAAAATATTAATAATTGGGGACAGCACACTGTTTGTTAGAAAATGATTATCCACTGTATTCCAAGCAGAAGAGAAATTTATCCCAGTAATCAAGAAATAGCTAGAGGCAGGTGTGAGATTCCAGTGATGTACATCTTCAAAGTACTTAATCTTGGACGATCAAAGTAATTTTTTGATGCAAAACAAACTAAAGAGGAATTAGTGTATCCAACAAAACATGAGTCAGCAAGCAGAAGGGGATGCTGCTTCTCATTCTTCTGATGGTAAGGTTCATAGCGAGACTTTGCTACAGAAATCTTTTCCAATGTTCAAAAGGAAAATGCTTGAGAGACAGAGAAAAGCACAGGAGTTGAACAGAAGAATCAGCAGTACCTTGGACTTGAACCAGTCTTATGTTTGAAAATGGAAATAAATAGGGAGACCAGTAAGTCTTGAATTAGTAAATAAATGGAAGACTATAAAGCATCTTACCATATTTTGTGAGGAAATAATACCTAGTCGTTAAGTGTACATTGTTTCTTGTTCTTTTATCCACTTAGTTTTGTATTTTATTTCAACTCTGTTAAGAAATGCTCTTTTTATTTTTAATGACATGATGCAACTCAAGAATGCATTTTAACTCTCCTCTCTAAACAATTTAATCTTCTCTCTCCCCTCCACTCACAGTTCCTACAGTCCTGCGGTGTCACAGGTTTTCCCTTGCTGAAACCTACTGCTTGGAACCCTCCCCTTCCACTTTCATCATTACAACACATTCATAATAATTACAGAAAGTGCCTGCAGACTATGTGACTGAACCACGATGCCCATTATTTACAGTATTTTATTTTAGTATCATTGTTTAAACAGCAGTCCTAGAGAGTATTAGGCCTCGTGGTGAGCATACTACTTGGTCGACTTAAGTATTAATCTTGGTTTTCCCATCCTTCCTTCAACTCTTCCAGAACCCTTCCTCCCTCTTGGTGGATGCATGGAATAAAATAGTAAGAAACCAGCCATTAATTATTTTTCTTAGCACCAGGCTAAGATGAAACTGCAAAACAATCAGAAGTGGTGGGAAAATCTGGTGACTCTCTTATGGTATTGATCGGGGACTCACAATTACAGCTGATTGTTTCTTTTCTTTGTTATCTGCATGGTCTGCCTCGTAGTTCATTCCCACTCCACTTTCCTACCCTACCCCAATTCCCATACACCCCCACTTTCCCTAGACTTCTACTTGGCTAATCTCCTCCCCTCATTAACTCCAACCAATCAGCATCACTAATATCTATCACTCACAGAGCTCCCTACCACTCCCTGCAGCATACTTCCTCCTAATACCACTCCTGTCTATTACTCCACTCCTAATCCACCTGGATATTCATTCAACTACTATAACTACACACGCTCCTTCCCCATATTACACTACCCCCTACCTAACCAAACCTGGCTACTAAATTATACTCCACTCACCTCAGATTGCACCCCTATTTACATCTCTTCCCCATCTTACTCAACATTCACTCACTCTAACTCAGCTGTAACTTCTTCCTCAGCACTACCCCTCTTACTATCACTCATTACTCAAGCACTGCTCTATACAACTCCTCCTGTAGCTTCCACTACTGTTTTACCCCACAACTCTTCAAAGCCAACCATTATGCTCTCTTCCACCACACTCACACTCTCTACCCTACTTCTTGCCTGACTCCTTGGATCTCTAATACATCTCACTGTTCCAAACCCCATTTCCTTCTCGCCTAACTTCACCACCACTTCTACCTCTACCTCCTTACCTATTCTACCCAAGTGCTATACAGACATCTCCCCAAGCCTATATCAACTGAATCCCCTCCTCCAAAGTAAAGCCCATCTCTTCAATATATAAAAAACTACTGAATCAACTAAGCTGCTCTACTATAAATTTTCACAAGTCACACCAAACCAACCACTAACTGAAAACTATCATGTCACTTTTAAGCTCTCCACCATATCATTATGCATCGACATACACCCCAACCCAGGACCCACTACAGCTACCACACCCATCAACAGTGAATCTCACAAGTCATTATATATAGTAAATCTGAATCTCTGAAGTATCTGTAATAAAACTGCAGATTTTCACAAACAGATCGCTCACCAACAACCAGACATTATTGCCACCACTGAAACCTGGCTAAAACCCTATATTAAAGACACTGAATTTCTCCCTCCAAACTTTCAAACAATAAGGTTGGACAGTGCCCATAAAAAATGAGGCAGTGTTGCCTTTATCTATTCCAAAACCTACTATTCTAGTTCCTTTTACTAACCCTATACCTCAGTTCTCAAATGCAGAAATACTCATAACATCCTTACATATGAATAACAGAAAAAATATGTGCATAGTAGTTCTCTACATACCCCCTGGAAACAACAAACAACATACCCATATTGAAAGATATTCTAGCCTGGATCTCTTCCAGTATTAAAATGAGGCTATCATACTAAGTGACATAAATATCAACTGGCTAGAACTCAACTCCAACCACCCATCCTCTAATATTAATCTTTTCAGCTTCACTCAGTTCAATGACTCTCCCACTAGACCGAACAAAGACAATGATAATGGATCAATTTTAGACTGGATTCTGGTTACAAACCCTAACAAAATATCCTCAGCTGGAACACTCCCAAAATCCCTCAGTGGCCATCTCCCAAGTCTTAAATCATGCTTCTCCCTCCAGTCAAGGTCAACACCAATATAAACAAACAAGGAATTTGACCTCATTCAACCCTTTAACATTCAAGAATATTCTAAAAATAGCAGATTAGAATCTACTAAAAACTCTCCCTCTTGACAAAGCTGTTGATTATTTCAGCACTGCCTTCATGAATACACTAAATAGCCTTGCACCTCTATGTGTACAAAGGATCAAAAATAACATTGACCCTTGGCCGTCCACGCCTACTTGTCTTCTCATGCATGCCCTAGACAAAATATGGAATTTATGGCAAGCACACAAAAACACCCCAGACATACTAATATTCAAACAACTTCACAACCAAGTAAAAAAGCTAGTCAACGAAGGTAAAAATGAACACTACCTAAAACTTCAGTCTAACCACAAGCAGAACCCAAAGAAAGTCTGGAATTCTGTTACCTTACTACTAAACCTAGGGAAGAAAAACAACCCCTGCCCTTATCCTGACAAATCTCCTGTAGAAATAGCTTCCTTTTTTAATACCTTCTTTATCAACTCCATAGTCGACACCACAGCAATATTTTCTCAAACAAATCACTCCACATCCCACACATTCACATATAGATCACCAACACACTCCCAACACTCAGAAATCCCCAACACCCACTCCTATTTTTAGCTTTACTCTAAGGTCAATCCCAATCCCAACTATAAAAAGACTACTAAAAGACTACTACTAAAGCTAAAACCTTGCTCCAGTGCCTCTGATGGCATACCAACAGAATACCTAAAACTTGCTGCTAACTGTGTCATTATCCCCATAAGCATACTTAACAAATCCACCCTTGAGTGCTATGTTCTCAAAACCTAGAAAAAAGCCTTCATTCTCCCTCTCCATAAAGGTGGCAAAAATACTGACATCACTAACTCAAGATCCATTGCAACTCTTTTTCTGATCTCCAAAATCATAGAAAAATGCATCAGTATTCAACTTCTCCACCATCTTCTTGACAACCAAATTCTTTCACTCTCATAACATGGCTTCAGACCTGGCCAAAGTACTACAATATCCCTTCTCTTCTTTATAGATACAGTCAACAGAGCTCGTGACATTGGGAAAATGGTCTCCACCCTCTTCCTTGACCTATCCAAAGCATTCAACACTGTTTCTCACCCTTTACTTATCACTCAACTCTCTAAGATTGGTCTTTCCTTCCCCACTTTAAACTGGTTCTCAAGTTACTTAAAAGAATGACAACAGGCTGTCAGATGACAAATCATCATCGCTTCTTTCCTCACCACCCCTAATGGAGTTCCCCAAGGCTCCATACTTGGACCACTCCAATTCAGACCTCCCAACCATCCCGAATCACTCATTTTTTACCAAGTTTTGGGGTCCCACGATTCCTGAGTGGCACCACTTCATTTCCAAACTACCCCTACTGGAGTTCCCCAAGGCTCCATACTTGGACCACTCCAATTCAGACCATCCCAACCATCCCAAATTACTCAATTTTTACCAAGTTTTGGGGTCCCACGATTCCTGAGCGACACCCCTTCATTTCCAAGTTTTTTCATCTATTTATTAAACTTTTTAATTTTCACACTTTTGGAGTGGACGTCATCACGTGCGCGATGATGTCAGCTCCATCAGACATGCGTGGGACTGTGTCTGAATACTGGGACTGCCATTTCAAGGAGTTGTTTGTGTTGTTATGGATTTAAGCTCAATGGACTGCCAGTTGCGCTGTTATGGAGTGAGCCAGATGGGCGTTGCCGCACAGCTTGCTTCTCTGAATGACGATATCTGGAGCTGCCTTGCTTTAAGGTACCAAACTGAAACTGTGTGTGTGTGTGTGTGTGTGTGTGTGTGTGTGTGTGTGTGTGTAAATGCCCCCATAGAATGGAGGTGGTGGCTAGAAAGGCTCAAACCCTGTACCTTGGGTACAAGGTAAAAAGAGCTTAAAGTCCCTAGCAGCCACCACTTGTGAATTCATTCCTCATATTTTTGTTCTGCTCCTCATTAAATCTGTGGTTTTACAGATTTTTGTTGCAAAGCACTGAATGATTGATTGAATTCACTAAATAAATGATAGGCATTTGAATTTCAGACTTCATATTCTTCAGAAAATAAATGGCAATACAAAACCTTTTATTCTAGTAATTTTCTAAGTTTATAAGATCAATTAAGTATTTGAAATTTGTCCCTATTTTGTGGCTGTATTCCCCCATTATTGGCTTTGTCCGGATTTTTTGTGCTAAGACGTTGCGAGCTATGGTGAGAAATGAGAACTGAATTCTGTATTCCCCCATTATTGGCATTGTCTGGGTTTTTTGTGCTAAGAGGTTGAAAGCTATGGTGAGAAGTGAGAACTGAATTCACTAAATGATAGCCATTTAAGTTTCAGTCTGTCTTTCAAGAAGCTGATGATTTGGCATAGGGGTATGTTGTTCTGCCTGTAGTGCACAGGGTCCTGGGTTCAAGACTTGGGAGTGAAATGCATGGTGGTAACATGTTTTATTCTAGCAATGTTCCAAAATTAGACAAGCAATGATTAAAATGTGTCTGTTTTTTGCCCTTTTGTCCCCCCCCCAAAAAAAAATAAAACTGAAATTGAAAATAAGTACAAGAAGCTGTGCAAGATGCCTATGGCTTACACTACTGTCATTGTATTTATATATTTACACTTTTATGATTTAAAATGCGATTGTGTGTGTGTGTGTGTGTGTGTGTGCACGCACGTGTGAGTGTGTGTGTGTGTGGAAGTAGACTTTTATGACAGAAATGTTATGAATTGGGCAGTTTTGTCATTATTGGTTCATGCATTTTGTTTTATTGCCTACTGGAAAAATGTTCAAACTATAAATTTAAAATGCGCTCTAACTCAAGTCTAACAAGTGTGCTGTATTATACAAGGAATATAATTTAATAAAGTCAGGAAGTATATCAAAGAACGCATGTATGTTTCTTGCTTTGTGTGCAAGGGGCCTATGATTTGAAAACAGCCCAAAGATAATCTTTATCCACCACTGGCCAGATGCATTTTCTTTGGATGTGGTGTGGGTTTCAATGCTATTTCAATGAATGTGAATTTCAAGGGCAGAGAAGTTTTAATGCCAAGTCTATTTTCATTGTGAGACAGTATTGCTTTGTTTAGCAGACACCTATTCTTGTTTGTGCATTGTGCTATAAAAATGTAAAATTGAAATCCAAATAATCATTGTAAAAGTAAAGCAGAATGCACACATTAGTGTTTATGGTAAATGGGGTGAAATAGCCAGGTAATGGGACATTGGAATGGGTGCAGGGGGACTCTGGTGCCATATTATGGTTGTCTGTTCTTCAGTTTGCTTTTGAAAGTTATCCCACAATTCCACTGGAGTGGGTGGGGTTATGTAATTATGTATGCAAATTTTATGTTAATCAGCATACAGATTTGTACCTATTTTTCATAGGCCTTGTCCCGATTTTTGATGATTCTAGGTTGAGAGGTATGCTCCAATTTAGCATATTCATAAACAATTTCCACTCAACTCTGTCTCAAGGATCTGTCATTCAATATGCAGACAACTCTACTATTGTCTGCTCTGCCAACTCCTTCTCTGATCTACTTCAATGAGCTCAAAAAAGGCTTCTCCTCCACTGAATCCCATTTTCACAACAACCACCTAGCCTGAACCCAAATAAAACTAAAATCATACAATTTACCCTTAAGAAAACAGCCCTCAAACAAAACTGAGCTCACCATCTAGTCTCAAAGTAGGTCTATAATCGAAGTCATCAACCACACAAAGCTCCCTGGACTATCAAAGAACACATGAAATTTGACCTGTATATACAACACATTTGCAAAAAACAACTTAAACTTGGAATCCTCTATAGACATAATCACTTGCTAAGCCCCTCAACAAAAATAACCCTCACCACAACCTACTTCCTATCCTCTCTCATGTATGTTGCCACCCTACTTACCAATATCCAAAGCACTTCTAAATCCAAACGTGAGGCATGCTACAATAAAATCACCAAATTCACTACCAGTTCTACATACTCCAAACACCACTGCAGTTCTCTTAAGTCACTGAAATAGCTAGAACTACCAAACTACCACTCTTACTTGCAACTATCCCCAGCTCACAGAAATACTCTTTAGACCCCTAGACTGTCCTGCCCTGAGCTCAACATTCAACTACTACCACCCTAACAGGTCTCTTGGATGAGGGGAGAAAAAGCTCTTGAAGGTTTATAAACCTAACCTCCCACCAGGCCAGCTTATTTATTTATGCTCAATAGCCAAGAACTGAAACATCCCAAAGACATGCTGTAGGTGGACTGGATACTCTAAATTGGCCCTAGGCATGAGTGCATGCATGTGTTGTGCCTTCCATGGAAGGTTGGGCGCCGGGCTGGCAACTTGGCACCGTAAAACTTCACTGCCAATCATGAGCAGACAGGTGATCCGCTGTGGTGAACCCTAACCGGGAAAAGCTAGAAGAAGAAGCCAAGAACTGAAATGTGCTCTGTCTCTGTCCATTAGAACTCAAAATCCAACCTCCTTCAAGAATTCCCTTCACAGCCACCTATCCTCAAGCTGGAAGTTTACCTGCACCAAGCCCCCCCTTAGAACGTGTATGCCACTCTATTTCTTTTCAATATTATTTTTTTCTTTTTTGTGTGAAATAATAAAACTGTAGAAAGAGATTATAGAGACAGCACCCACATAGATCTTTACTCTGTACTGATTGTTCACATTGTTACTGTACATTTTTCTCATTGTATTTACTCTATATTTTTTATGCATACTTTTCTTTGTTATTCAATTTTGTAATTCAAACTGTTTAATTTCTTCTACTGTGGAGCTTTTCTACCCGGGTCGCCACTGAAAATGGGTTCTGTATAGCCCAGTGGACTTTCCCGGTAAACAAAATGCAAGTAAATAAATATGGTTTTGCTAGAATAAATGGCTGAAAAACAGTGGACTTTTGTTGATTTTGCTAAACGTGTGGGTGTACTGTAAAGCGCATACCCCACTTTATACCATTAATGCTTAGAAGGACACTAAAAATGGATAGCTAACTAAATAAAACATTTTTGTTCTTAGTATTTGTATAAAACATTTCATGATATAAACTGCATGCTCTATACAGTAAAACAGTTTTGTGTAGTGTGTAGTTAGGGGTATTTTAAATGTGGGGGGAGTCTTTTCAGTGACTGTTGTATGTGTCAAAGATATTAAAGTAAACAAGTACTTCTCAGTTGTAAGAAATATAGGTTTTACAGTATAACAAGTAAAAAAAAGGCCGGACAAAAACAAGTTTAGTATTCATATACTGTGATCTTGGGCTGCGGGATGGGAGTGGGAGTAAAACTGCACTGATTATATTATATACAGTATTAGGGGATCTACTTTAAAAAACTGAAGATCAGAATACTGTTGTTCATTTTTGACAGACTGAAAATACCGAAACCTCACATACCCGAATGCCGAAGCTTTCCCAAGGTAAGTAAACACTTACCCGATATGCCCTTTTCTCCACTGTAGTGCAATCCCAGAGTTGGTATATATAGCTTGGGGAGTGTGGGGGGCATAGCCCCCTACATAGGTGGGTTTTAATTACTTCAGTCTGTATTTACTTAAAGTTTGGGCAAGCATTTACTTACCCTGGGAAAGCTTCAGAGTTTAGGTACATGAGGTTTCAGTATTTTCAGTCTCGCGAATATGAATGTTGGTGGTCTGCTCTTTGTTTTCTTAAAGTAGATCCAGAATTAGGATATTTTCTCTTTTTATTTTAGAAGGGTGAGAGTCTAGATTACTACCTTAGGCTTAAGCTGTAAACAGGTGCTTTGTAAGCAAGTAGGCTTTACAAATAAGACAAAATGATGAAAGCCATGACAATGCTAAGCTTCTTACAACTGCAAAGATATTAGCTTGCTTGTTTTCTACTGGCAAATGTTCAGTGGAGTCCAGATGTCTTAACCTGGGGGCAGCTGTGCTTTCGTTTCTCAGTGAAATTCATAAAGACTTTCTGCTGAGTACATTTACATGGAGACAACTTGTCTGCAGGTGGAAGTAGTTAATCTTGCGAATTCAGAGTATTCTTTGCTATGGGAAATGCAAAATTTAGAGGTACAACAGCAAGCAGTTCAGTGAAAAAATAAGTTCAAATTTATGGGACGTGACTAAGACTTAACGACCTCCATAGCAGCCTTAATACTTTACTGCAGCTAACAGAAACTGTGAAATTTAGTTTTATTCAAAGACACCCAGTTATTATGGCTAAAAGTTCATGTTTCCTGAAAGTATGCAATCTGTTTTACAAATCTGGGAGAGGAAGAGAGATAAGAAAAGAACAGACAGCAATCAGTGGAAGCATATGGTGGTTTAGCATGGGTAACCTTAATTTTAGATTAGATAATGCATGTAGGTACAGCCATCAATTTGAGGCAATTGTTCCCTTCTGCAGGGTTAAACTTCATATTTTGAAAAGGTACATAGTTTTGTGTGTTTGTTCTAAGTTAATAGGGACTTGGAGAGTTTTGTATTTAGTGTTTTGTCTGAGGGGTTTCATTAAAACAAAAAGTATTGAAAATGTGACATAGGTTCAAATGGTGAAGAAACAGCTGTACAAAAGATCAGCCTGCCAAATATTTGTATATGCATGTACCACAAAAGCTGTAAATATACATTTACAACTGCCATGCATAATAGTTGGGAACAACAGCTTTTTATCACAAAAGCTATGCTATCCATATTATCTTGGAATGTGAATGGCTTTACAGGTATAGATAAAAAAAACAGTTCTGTAAGAAATGTAGAGTGCACATAGCAATTCCGCAGGTGACACATTTTAAAGAAATGAGCATGCGAATTTGACAAACAGAGGATTTCAGATATTCAGCAGAATAGCAGGGACAGAGGAAAGGATGTAATTATTGTAATTTCTTGAGAGGCTCCAATAGTGATAGATGAGGGGAAAAATTGTAGATTTGTGATAGTAAGGCACTACTGGCAAGGGAGGACTACAATGGCATGAATTTATATTCCTCCAAAAACTGCTATTATGGAGCTTAAAAAAACTGGGAGAAATAATCAGCTTTCAGCAAAGAATATTATGAATAGGTGGGGACTGGAATTTGATTTGCAATAGTGAGGATGTATCAGGGGGACCAAGAAGGGACAATATAACAAAAGAGGGTAGATTTCTGAAGAAATTCATGAAAATATGTGTAATGGAAGGGCCTCAGACAAAATTTGCATATTATTTTCCAATGTACAATAACTGGGCTAGACTAGACAGAAATTATATTTCACAGGAGCATGTGCATATAATTGAATCGACACACATCCAATAACTATTTCTGATCATGCATCAATAAAAACCAAGATAAAATGCAGGGTAATGAAGTAAAAATAACACCCTGGCTCTTTCCCACCTACCTGTTAAAAAGAGAAGAAATTTAAGGAATGAATAGTGGAAATTATTTAAGAGGTATTAGGCAAGACAGAAATATCTTCAGAAGTTATAGCTAGTGACTGGGATAAAATAAAAATGGAGTTTAAAATTAGGGCTGAAATATATATGGGCAAGAAATAAGAGAAATTACTTAAAGTGCTGACAAAGGTTAAAGTACTGCAGAATAAAGAGAATCTCAAAGAACAAAAGGAGAGGCAAATGCAGAATGTTAAACAGAAAATTGGGATAATATGCATGAGGTTATAAAAATTGTAGTTAAGTAACTACTTTTGATAACTCCACAGCACAAAAACTTTTAGCACAAAGACTTAGGTAACAGAACATTAAAAGGGTTGTCGCTAAACTTAGAGAAAATATAACAAAAAATAGCCAGAAATCCAGTAGAGGTTTTAGAAATATTTCGGAAATTATGATGTCAGAGAAGATGGCTTAGAGCATCTCTTCTCTTGAAGAATCGGTGAATGAAGTCTTGGGCACACCTGTTCTGGGTAAGGCAGAGCCATGCAGAGGATGATCAGACCCCAGGAACTGGTGGAGCTGACATTTGAGGTGTCTTAGGATCTGGACCCAAGGAATATGTTGGATTTGAGGACCTTTGCTTTGCCTTTTCACATATCTTTTCCTCTACTCTTTCTTTTGGTCTCTCCTCCTCCCCTTTCAATTTAGGGTAGTCCATTTTCTTGCTTGGAGAAGTTGACAAAGCAGGAGTAGTAGTTGAAGAACCTGTCAGAGTGGGAAGGAGACCTTTTAAAATTAGCTCCTCTTTTCCGGTCTGAATGGCTCTGGTGCCAAAGGAGGCACAGGCAACACACACAACATCTAGGTGGGTAGCTCCGAAACAGTGCACACACAAGAAGTGCAAGGCCTGTGGGGGAAATTTGTACCTAAAAGTGAAGCACTTTTTAAAACCTTCAATCTTCTCAGCCATCCTAGAAAAACACACTATACTAAAATACAAAATATGAAAAATAATCACTATATTATCAAATGAAAATATTAATATTAATAAAAATACAAACAGTACTTCAAGCGTACTTGATTCCAGCTAACAAAAAAGACACCATTCTTCTCGATACACATTAAGATAGATAGGAACTGGAAGGACTAGCTACTATTAACTGCTGTAAAAATTTTAGCATATATATACACACACACACACACACACACAAGTGAAGGAATTATGGTTAGGGGAGGAGTTAGAGCCCTGGATTCAAAAAAGGTACACTTCTGATCCAATTGGATATGAGAACCCAAATGCTGAAGTAGACAAAAAACAGACATCAGCTTGAACATTTGCATTCTTTAGTCCATTTATGTAGTCCACTTGCGCATTTACAAGATGCAACATAGTTACCAGATTCAGCAAAAACTAGCTAAGATAGTTCACAAATCCCAACAAAAAGGTAGAGGCTTTGTATGTGTGGATGCTTATTATATTCAGAAAAGCAAACAGATAACAGTCAATACTGTGCATTCTGTTTAAGCTAATAGGAAAAAACCCTAGCAAGCACCAATACAATAAACAAGAGAAGCCAATCAATACAAACTAGTTCAAATGAGCTAAAAACTATTCTGCCATGTTATGGGGGATAAAACTGAACAACAGGAAAGGCAAACAGCTATGGCTCATTTAGTCTCTGTTAGGGTCTGCTGTCTTAAATTTCAGTAAGTTGTTTGGGTAAAAAAGAGACAAGTAGCTACTGTAGCAGAGCCTACACTTCTAATCTAGTCCATCAGTTTTCTGGATGTATCTTCCCTGGGAAAGGGAAATAAAGCCTTCACCATACTGGAATGTGTCAAATGGGATTTGGTTCATAGGCAAAAAGGCAACAGGAGAGAAGTACCCAGAGTTAAACAGGCAAGGAGAAAAAAAAATTACAAATCTGTCTGGGAAGGTTAAACTCTTCTATTAAAATAGAAGTAAAAATTATAATTTGCATTGTTCAAGATCTTTTTCTTTCTTTTTTTTTTTTTTTGGTAAAGATTTGAATACTTACCTCTACAAACTCCTGCTCATTCAGTCGCCTTCCTGTCACATCTGTGTTTTCCAGTTCTCTGTCATACAATTTGGCTAGAAAGAAACACATTAGGCAAACTCAGGATGAAATACAGAGCACATCACTTTTTTAGCATGTACAGTTAAATGATAAATCACTACAGCAACAGATGTACCAATAATAGGATTATTACTGCTGGATTCGTATATATTTACTAGACAATTTGCAAGAGGCAAACTTCTGTATTTGTAAAACTATAAATCAATAAATCATCCAATACAAAAGCTCACTTAATAAAACAATTAAATTAATTTCCAATTCAATTTCATGTTAAGTCCTCCAGGATACAGCGTATTATACTTTAAGATGTATATTGCTTCTTTATACAGCAGCACATTTTTTAATTGTCTTAGATCACTCATTTTTACAAAAACTTTCTCTAAAATAGTCACTTCTAGTAAAGTATAGTCTATATATATTAGAGATACAGCAGATTTTTTGCATAAAATAACAACTATACAATGGAAACCTAATATGTATTGGGTATCCATAGATGTTAAAAGTCTGTATACAAATATTAAACATACAGATGGAATGGCAGCCATTCAATATTTTTTAGAAGACAGCCTAGTATGTATCTGTGCAATGGAGTTATTACATTTTTGTCTTGTAAATAACTTTTTTAGTTTTAATAATGTGTTATATCATCAGTTGCAAGGTACAGCCATGGGGGCTTCTTTTGCCCCCATGTATGCCAACCTATTTATGGGTAAATTTGAAACTGATTATGTTTACCGACATGTATTTTTTCAACAATATGTTGCACTGTATTTTCGTTATATTGACAATTTGATTTTTGTTTGTGAAAATGGGAAAGAACATGTACAAGATTTTATAAATGATTTACATCAGAATCAATATGGGTTACAATTTGATGGGCAGCAGTTTGGTGAAACTGTGAATTTTTTGGATGTACAACTATATGTAAGTGATGAGGGACACGTTAGAACAACTATTCACAGAAAATTTAAAGATGGGGGCCAGTATCTACATGGCAGTACTTGCCATCCAGATCATACTGTTCAAGCCCTCCCATATGGAGAACTGTTGAGGGTGTTTAAAATATGTAATAATAATATAGGAATCTGGAGAGAGAGATTGGCTATACTATGGCAATGTTTATACAAAGGGGTTATAGTAAAGACATTCTTAGTGAAGCAGTTAATAAAATGGGGGTTAAAAATGAGAAGTTATGTACCTACCATAATGTTCCATGTTAGTTGTCTTCTTCTCGCCTTCTTTCTTGCTGGATGGGTTTGGAGTCGACCCTCGGCTCTGACTCGGCCTATACTAAAGCTCGAGAGCTATTTATACCGGCTCAAGGCTACCCTATGTCCCACAATGCTAGGCGCTAACTACCCAGATCTCGTTTGATAGCTGAAACCATAGCAGTTCTGTTCTCCAACAAAAGGAGGAGAGGAAACCTCACTCGAAAGTCATCTAGACCTATAGCTACAGTAGGGATAGCCAAGGGGGCAAAACTGAGGCAAGAAGAAGATCCCAAAGGATCCTTAGGTCTGTCCAGGCTAGGGGGATGGGGGGTGGGACGCAAGAAAGAAGGCGAGAAGAAGACAACTAACATGGAACATTATGGTAGGTACATAACTTCTCAATGTTAAGTTGTCAATCTCGCCTTCATTCTTGCTGGATAGGACCACGTCCCTAGCACCTTCACCCTGTGTGGCTCATCGGAACAGACTCTTGAGAACGGTGGAACCAAAATTAGCCCAGCTTTGGGAGGCCATGTCTAATTTGTAATGAGAGATAAAGGTATGAGGGGAGGCCCAAGTGGCTGCCGCACAAATGGAATCTATTGGTAATCTAGCCTGAAAAGCTATTGACATGGCTAATGCTCTAGTTGAGTGAGCCCAGGGCCTTGACGGTAGCTTTTGGCGGCTAAGCTGATAGATGAAAGTAATCACAGAGGCCAGCCATCTAGAAAGGGTTACTTTGGAAACAGGAAGGCCTTGCTTCCCTGACACATAAGACAGGAAGAGCTGCTCAGATTTCTTAGCTTGCTTGGTTCTATCCAGATAGTAATGGAGTTGACGATGAACGTCCAAAAAATGCAGCTTTTGTTCCGCTCTGTTGGAGTAGTTGGGGAAGAAAACTGGAAGATCGATAGTCTGGTTTAGATTCGCCTCAAAAGAAACCTTGGGTAAAAAGGACGGATTAGTCCTGAGGGACACTCTTTCTATGGAAAACTAGATAAGGTGGACAAATGCAAAGGGCCTGAAGTTCTGATACTCTTCTCGCAGATGTTATGGTGACTAGAAAAAGAGTTTTCCAAGATAGCAATTTCAAGAAGCAGGAAGCCGCAGGTTCAAAGGGGGGGAGAATCAAGGAAGTTAGAACCAAATTTAAGTCCCACTGTGATGGGGGGGTCCCTGATTGGGGGCTTAAGCAAAAAGATACCTTTAAGAAAGGTTTTACAAAGCTTATTGGACATGATACTGGAGTCCGAAAAGCCTGCATGAAAGTTCGAAATAGCTGCTAACTGTACTCTGATGGTGGAGGAAGAAGACCCTGAGTGAAACAATTCGGCTAGGAAGTCTAGGACTGATTGGATAGGGGCAGTAAAAGGATCTATATTTCTAGCTCCTGCCCAGAAGGAAAAACACTTCCATTTGCTGGCATAAATCCTCCTGGTAGATGACTTTAGGGAAGCTATAAGTATGTCACACACAGAATGGGAAATAAGGGGAAGCCTGGCTAGGGTTGGAATTGGAGCAACCAAGCTGTGAGGTTGAGAGATTGGAGTGAGTGGTGCAGCTGTCCCGACTGATGGGTCAAGAGATCTGGCACTGGGTCCAGATGCCAGGGCTGCCCCAAGAGGTAACAATGCAGGAACGGAAACCATATCTGACGAGGCCAGTAAGGAGCAATGAGGATCATGGTGGCTCTCACGGCGGTAGCTTTCTGAATCAATTGAGTGATTAATGGAAAGGGGGGAAAGGCATACAGAAGTCCTCGGGGCCAATCATGGACTAGAGCGTCTCTGGGGGGGTGGCCGGGAAGAGAGTGAAGAAGTCGTGGCACTTGCTGTTTTGAGGTGTTGCAAAAAGGTCGCAGCAAGGTCGACCCCATCTCTGAAAATTTTTTTCCACTACTGCTTGTTTGAGAGACCACTCGTGTGGCATGAGAATGGCTCTGCTTAACCTGTCCACTATGATGTTGGACTTCCCGGGGATGTGCATTGCTATCAGAAACCGCTGAGAGGAGATCGCCCACTGCCAAAGTCTGAGAGCCTCTCGACATAAGGGATAGGACTTGGTTCTGCCCTGCTTGTTGATGTACCACACTACGGACATATTGTCCATCTGAACTGCAATAGTCCCGATAGGAAGAGAGTCCTGAAGGGCTTGCAATGCTAAAAGTACTGCTATCATCTCCAAGATATTTATGTGCAGGTGGCACTCGAAAGATTGCCATGTGCCCTGGACCGTCCTGCCCTGAAAATGCCCCCCCCCCACACCCGATCAGGGAGGCATCCGTTGTCACCATGGCGACCAGGGGAGAAGGAACAAATGGTCTGCCCTGAAGGCTTGAGGGGAGACCATCCACCAAGAAAGGTGTTTCTTGCAAGACAGGGTTATTAAAATGTTGTGTGACATTGGAAGTTGTTGAAAGGACCACTGGGAAGAAAACATCCATTGAAGGCTCCGCATATGAAAGCGAGCTAGGGGAAGTAGAGTAATGGCTGCTGCCATGAGACCCAATACCTTCAGGACAAACCTGGCTTGGATTTTGTTCTTCTGAAGAAGGATGTGAACATGTCTGCGTATATCTAGAACTCTTTGCTCGGTTAGTTTTGCGGAAAGCCGGACTGTGTCCAAGGTGGCGCCTACGAAGGTAATAGACTGACAAGGCGACAAGGCAGACTTTTCTAAATTTATGGAGATACCTAGGCCCTTTGCAAGTATGAATGGTGTAATCTCTGGAGAAGAGAAATTGACGCCTGGTGGTGGCAGTGAGAAGCCAGTCGTCTAGGTATGGAAACACCTGGAATCCTTGACGCCTCAGATGAGCCGTAACCGCTGCCATGCATTTGGTGAACATTCGGGGTGCTGCAGTGAGACCAAAGGGCAGGGCTCTGAAGTGATAGTGACTGGCTCCCAGCTGGAAGCAGAGAAACCTCCTGGAGCACCTGTGCATCTTGATGTGGTAGTACGCATCCTGAAGGTCTACTGAGCACATCCAATCGTCCTGACCCAGAAAGGGTAGAATGGACTGTAGCGTGACCATCCGGACCTTAGTTCTTCTTACAGACTTGTTTAGTCTGCTGAGATCCAATATTGGTCTCCAGTCCCCTGTCTGTTTTGGTACCAAAAAGAACTTGGAGTAGATTCCGGATCCTTGTTGGTCTGCTGGGACTGGCTGGATGGCTCTTTTTGTTAGCAGTTTTGATATTTCTAGTACTGCTTGTTCCCTTAGACTGGGTGGAATGTCTGGGAGGATTCCCTTTTGGCTGAGTTGGGGTGTGGATAAAAGGAATTTTGTAACCCTCGGATATGATCGACTGTACCCATTTGTCTTGGGTGAGTGAAAGCCAGGCTTCTGGGTACAGTGATAACCTTCCCCCGACTGCCTCCGAAGGCGGACAGTCGGGCAGCTTCTCAGGGATGCTGGAAGGGTTTTCAGAAAGAGACTCTCTGCTACCCTGATTTTGCAGACCTCCTCTGCCCCTAGGGTGGTGTCTGTTATTGTTCCCCCCCGCCTCTAGAGGGGAACTGACCTCTTGTGTCAGGCGTGACTTCTTGTGGTTTACGGAACCACATCTTCCCACCCTTCTGACCGTTAGGGTATGGTCTAGACGGGGTGAAAAAACGGACTCCCACGGCAGAGAGAGTCTTGCCTTCTTGCTCGCATCGGGTCAAAGTATCCTTCACCTGAGGTCCAAACAAAGCTGAACCGTCAAAGGGGGAATTAGTGAAGGACACCTTAAAGGGGTCTGCAAAGTTACAAAGCCGCATCCAGGCATGACGCCGTAAGGCCACGCCTGTGCCTGCAGCCCTACTCGCCCCATCGGCCGCATAGGAAATAAGCCGCATGGAGGAGTTGACAATGGAATTCAGGGTTGCCAGCTGGGAGTTTATTTTGTCCTGAGACCCCGCAGCTGTTGGATACTGTAAGACCTCACCCACTTCTTTGAGCATGTCTCTTTGAAGGCGGGTGAAATGGCACAGATAATTCAGCGACCGCATGACAAAGGTCGCTGAAGAAAACATCCGCTTGCCATACCTATCCATAGTCCTAGACTCCTTGTTAGGAGGATGAACAGGTACTGAAGGATCAGGCAGTTCCTTCTTAGTGGCTGCAGCCACCACCATGGCATCAACCGGGACACCCTTGGTTAAAAACTGTTTGTCCGAAGAGGCTGTTATGAATTTGGAAGGCCTCCGTGGGGTAGGTTCCATCGTATCAGGGGCCGTCCACGCCTTCCGCGCCACCACTTCCATGAGGGGGTCAAAGGGCGGAGACACCCAGGAGGTGGAAGGGCAAGAGCCAAATGCCTCTAGGTAAACTGACTCGTCCTGGGAAGGATTAAGGGCAGACCAGTTCCCCCTCTGCTTCAGGATCTCAAGGATGTCTGAAAAGGAGATATCCTCAGAGGGGGACCATGGGGACCCTTCCGACTCATCCAAGTCGGTATCCAATGTAATGGACTCAGGGGAGTCCACATGCTTCCTCTTACATTTCCTCTTCTGAGGGGGTTCCCCTGACGGATCAGGGGAAACCTCGGAAGAGGAGGATATTCCCAATGGGGAAACCTGAGGCGTTGGATCTCTACGGTCAGGAATGAGAGGGTGGGTAGAGACCGCAGCAGGCACCAAGAGGGAGGAGCTGAGGGAGCCGACCGTGGCGCAGGCACAGGGGCTAGCACGCTCCTCATGACTTCGAAGGTGCCCCTATCAGGCAGGGTAGAAGGTCCCCACTCCGAAGAGATAAGGACCCCTCCCGGCACCGAGACAAATGGCCCCGAAGCCGATGTCAGGGCCGAACTTACCAGCGCCGAAGCTCTGAGAGGGAGAATGGGGTCAGACAAGGGTCCAATGCCACTCGCCCCCTTGGAGCAGACGAGGAAGTCCATGCGCCCGGATCCCTCCAAGGATGGGACCATGGAAGAGACCGGAGCCGACGACAGAGCCAAAAGGTGAGGTGTCAATGGCCACTGCTCCCACAAGCTCCGGCTCCAAACTCAGAGGAAGAGTCGGAGGAGGAATCGAAGATGGGGTGGGAATAGCCACTGTCTGTTGAGAAGGGCTATGGAGCATTTGGGCTAGTGCCCAAGACTTAACAAGTCTACTAACCACCCTCTTGAGGTCATCGTCCGAGAGCCTGGAAGACCTGGAGGAATGGGTTTGATGGCTCCGCTCTGAGAGTAAGGGAGACCTCGGAGCCGACTGAACAGATTCCAAGGACGGAAACCTGGACCGTTTATGGCTAGATGGCGCTGACACCACTATCGGCGGCAACTGAGTCCTGGAATCATCGGCTCCAGCTCGAGCTGATGTAGAAGCCTGAATTTGAGGAACGTCGACTCCAGCCGGAGCCGATGAGGAAGACTGTGTCCTGGAAACATCGGCTCCAGCCGGAGCCGATGTAACAGCAGTCAGAGCGCCACCAGTCGAAGGCTCTGAACACGGAGCCGGCGGCTTAGATGGCTTCGAAGGCTTCCCCGATGATGACTTGGTCGGGGAACCTTCAGGCTTCAACAAGCCCCTCAAAATTAACTTATTTCTGCGTTCCTGCAGGACTCTTGGACTGAATACATGACAGACCGAACAAGAGTCCTGCAGGTGCAGAGGGCCCAGGCAATAAACACAAGATGTGTGACTGTCTGTCAGCGACATTTTCTGACAGCACGAGTCACACTTCTTGAAGCCTGAGACCCTGGTGTCTTTAGACATCCTAAAAAGTACAAAAAATATATACACACACACACACACACACACACACACACACACACACACACACACTTTAACACAAGCTAAGTCAGTTACACAAAAATTAAACTGACAAGTTAAAGAAAGCAGAATAGGCCCAAAGGCCTAACCTTATAACAAAAAGGGGGTTAGGATAAGGATTAAAAGGGACCGGAAGGGGGATTAGCTATGAAGGGAAGCTAATGGGATGGTCGCTAACTAAAAACTAAATGAAAATCTGACTAAAAGGTAGAAATTCAAGAATTATAATATCTAACCTGTAGAGCCGGTAATAAACGCACCTCACAGCTGTAAGCGGCAAACGAGATCTAGGTAGTTAGCGCCTAGCATTGTGGGACATAGGGGTAGCCTCAAGCCGGTATAAATAGCTCTCGAGCTTTATTATAGGCGGAGTCGGAGCCGAGGGTCAGCTCCGAACCCATCCAGCAAGAATGAAGGTGAGATTGACAACTTAACATTGTTTTTTAAACAACATAATGGCAATATATTTAATAGTGAAATGTTTAAGATAAAGGAAAAAGAAAAAAATATTTTTTGTCACTACATATAATGTTCTAAGTGAACAAGTGAAAAATTTGATTAATTGTTAATGGGATTTTTTACATAGAGATGTAATGTTAGGAAGAACTATAGATAAAAAACTATACAGGTCTTACAAAAGAGGGCAGAACTTAAAAAAAAATGTTAGTTGGATCTTATTTTTTGCTACCGGAAGAAAATATATACAGGTCTTTAGCGTTTAAAGGAACTAAGACTTGTAATAATTGTAACATATGTAACTATATAGTTCCTTCTTTTAATAAGATTAATAACAAGAAATTTGAAGTTAGTGATACTTTTATATGTTTTACAGAAGGTATTGTTTATTGTCTGAGGTGCCCCTGCAGCCTTCTATATATATAAGAAATATATATATATATATATATATATATATATATATATATATATATATAAAATATATAAAAGAAAATTTAAAGTGAGACTGCAGGAACATATCAAAGAGATAAAAAAGAAAAAAACTGAAAGTTCTGTAGCCATGCATTTTATGGAAAAACATGACGGGGACTATACTTTACTATAAGCGACTACTTTAGAGAAAGTTTTTGTAAAAATGGGTGATATAGGACAATTAAAAATTGTGATGCTGTATAAAGAAGCAATATACATCTTAAAGTATAATACTCTGTATCCAGGAGGACTTAACATGGAATTGAACTGGAAATGTTTAATTTAATTGTTTTATTAAGTGAGTTTTTGTATTGGATGATTGATTGATTTATGGCTTTTTATAATAAGGGGCTTTTATTCAATTTGTATCACTTCTTGAAGGCATTTTATGCAGAGGAGCTAAAGTGTAATAAAGATAGTGGAACTGAGCTTTGTGTTTTACATTTTCATCTTTGCTGTTCGGTGTGGTATCGTAAACTTCTGTATTTGACCAGATCTTGTCAATAATGAAACATCTCCTTATGCACACTGTTACATTCTCTATCCGTGGGCAAATGAAGCCAGCCAAACTACAACAGAAAGCATTCTGTGTGGTTTTGCATGTTCATTGTGTTGCTCTTAACACACAGTGCACTAACAAATACTCTTTCAAGCAGGTTAAATGAGCCATAGAAAGGAGAAGGCTATTGCTAAAATATTTATTCATGTAATAACAGCTAAATATAATACACAAATGTAGAAGTATGCAAAGTAAGCATGAATAAAACAACTCACATTAGTTTATTAAAACATCAATTAGCAATATCAGTAAACAATTATATGTGTACCTTGAGCTGTTCACTGATAACAGAAGTATTTTAGTTCTCCACATATAAAAATATGCAATGGTTAAAAGCAGACATCTCCATCTAAGAGATGAATACCTTTGTACATACAGTATACATGCATACCCTAACACTTGCACATCTGCATACATGCATACATATACACACACACACACACACACACAAGAATACATGCATGTGTGTATACGCACACACAAATTACAATTAATGCATTATTCTTTTATTATTGATTTGTGATCAATTACCCACAGTCAATTACTCTTATCCTTTTACATTTAGTATTATACTAAAAGATAGGAGAACATGAATCACAGATAACACACTCTTTCAGCTAGCTACATGAAGGTGTAAAAACTGGCTCTAGTAAATTGGTGGTGTTGAATAATGCTGACAAATGCGCATTGGTATTTGCGGGTGATAAGTAGGTTGAGGTCTCAGCCTACTGCAACCTAAGCCAGCGACCCATGCTAACAGGTAGAGGGGTGTATGTGCCCCTATTGGCCAATGTGTGCCCACAATAAAGCTCAGCAGCCCTGAGTTAATAAGCTAGCTGGCAAGATAATGTACAGATGCCCAACTTGGATTATGTGGGACAGCTCTGTTGAGTGAAACCTGGATGTAAAACTAATCAACCTGCCAAACATAAACAAAGAATATCAACTCATTGTAGGTTCACTGACAGGAGGCAGCTTGGAAGTAGATGGCATAAGAAGAAGGTGGACATCCTATGTATCAAGGAGATAAGATGGAACGGCAGTGCAGCAAAGCCACTGGGCTTGGGATTCAGAGTCTACTACTCAGGGGAAGGACAGTCTAGAAATGGAATGGTAATTGTGGTGAGAGAGAGGCTTCAGATAACAGTGAGGGGATATCATCAGAATCAGTAACAGACTCACTGCACTTAGACTCGAGTGTAAGGATAGGTCACTATTCATAAACTCAGCCTATGCCCCACAGCAGGATTGTGACATACAGCAGGACAATATGGATTGGTGTTGATAATGGGTGACTTGAATGCACACACTGGGAAAGAAAGAATATGATATGAGGACTGCTTGGGTCTACATGGATGGCACAACAAGAATAAAGGAGAAGCCATTGTAGACTTCTGTCTACCAAATGACTTGATGGTGGCCAACACATGGTCCAGCAAGGAAGATAGTTACAAGATCACATACAACAGTGACCAACATGCAACACATATGCACTTCCTCCTAGTAAGGAAAGGAGACTGTGGTAGAATCAGAAACTGCAAAGTAATCCCCAGTGAAACAGTCAAGTCCACAGCATAAACCACCAGTTTTGACGATCAGGTGGAAGCAGTGGAGAGAGAAGGCTCAGTGGTCAACAGAGACCAAGCTGAAGACCTGGAAGATAAAGCACAATAGTTCAAAGAACTATGCAGGGAACTAGCACCTCAGGAAGAAGAGAGAATATGTGGAGTGAACATGAATGGCAGTGCCTCAAAACAGCAGGTGTGAGGACTATAGAAAAGATATGTGGCTGAGACGAGCATGAAAATAAGGTACATGAGAAGAGTTGGTGGTGGAATGCAGACATCCAGGAAAGACAGAGTGCAGGAAAAAGTGGAAGACACAAAAGATGAGCCAGGCTAAGAAGGAATACTGGTTGTCTAACAAACAGGCTAAGACAGGACTTGCATTAGTAAAGAACAAGCCACCAGAGGCACTCTACCAGCTTCTGAAAAGTGACTCGGTAGATGGCACAAAGACACACTTTTTTGGCACAAAGAAATTATCAAGTTGGAGGGCAAAGGCAGAAAGATAAAGAAGATAGTCAAACATACGTCGTAATGGATGTCAGCAATAACCTGATCACCAGTCCACAGGACATCAACAGGATACGAAGGAGTACTTCCAGCAGCTTCTGAATGAAGAACCCCCCACCCATAAACTGTACTGACCCAGACACAGCCAATGATGAAGGAAGAGGAGGAGCCCACCCTAGAAAAGGAAGAACAGCACTAAGGAAAATGAAGTCAGGGAAAGCAGCAGCCTCAAAAGAGGTCACAGCAAATATGATTAAGATGTTGGGTGAGACAGGAGAGAAATGGCTCCTGAGGGTACTCATAGCAGCGTGGAGAGAAAGGTGCAACCCTGATGACTGGAGAATAAGTGTATTAGTTCAGTGTACAAGAACAAAGGGGTTTATCCACAACTGTGGGCAGTACAGAAATATCAAACTTCTATCATACTGCATAAAAGTTCTGGAGAGGGTGACTGATAAATATGCACTGCAATAGAAAGTAAGATGTGAGATAAACAGTTCAGATTCAGATGAGGATGCACCACGACTGACCTGATGTCTGCAGTGAGGTAGATAGTTGTGAAGAAGCTAGAAATGAGAAAGGAGTCCAACAAGGCATTCCTAAACTTGGTGGAAGCATATGTCATCTTCCCAAAAAAGCTTATTTGGGATGCCCTACAATGGTTCGAAGTCCCAGAAACACTGATGGAATTAGCACAGACTAAGTATGAACAGTGTTTGGTCTCACAGAAGGGCTCCCAGTGGGAGTAGCTATACATCAGTGTTCAGCTCTGATCCCACTGCTGATCATACTGGTGATGATCTACATTAACAAGCAGGTCAGAAGGGACAGATTAATAAAGTTGCTGTAGGCAAATGATGTGGCATTATGGGCAGACTCTAAGAAAGAACATCAGCAAATAATAAGGAATGGAATGCAAAACTGAAGGCACCTGGGAAGAAACTGAGTACAGATAAGATGGCTTTAGTGGCATCAAATGGGGGAAATCAGAAGAAGCTGAGAATTGAGATAGAAGGGAAAACAGTGGAACAGGTTAACAGTTTCAAGTATCTGGCAATAGTGGTTGAGAAGGGAAGTCTGAATGAAGAGTTCAAAGCTGGAATCAGAGGGGCTGCAGCCAGAAGGTCAGGGGTAGTGTATGAAAGAAGAATGTCAAAGAAACTGAAATTAAGGCCTACAAAATGATGGTGTGACCATTACTACTGCATGGTGCAGAAATCTCAGAAGTAAAGGCTGAGCAGTTGCAGAAGCTGGAGGTGATGGAGTTGAAGTGTCTGATATGAATGGTAGAATGCATGTCTTGCATATCAAGCTGACAAGATGGAAGGGCAGTGGGACTTCCAAAATAGCTGCACAGTGAGTAACAGCTTAATTCTAGCTCTCCCAGTGTGAAAGAGAAACTTGGCAGAGAAAGCCAGTGGACCTATACTTCTGGGTAAATTTCAATAATTGGCTAGTAAGGACACTGCCTGGATTTATTTATTGTTATTTATTTATTTATTTATTGTTTAACTGGGTTAGTAGAGCTGGGCTTGTGGCCCTTTTTCAGTGGAGACCTGTGGAGAAAAGCTCCAGTACATAGTATAAAATACAGAAAGTCACAACATTACAATAGACAACATATGTTACATAGTACAAACTGTACAGAAATGACAGTTTTACAATAAAATATATGTTACACTGCATTTAAGAGAATGTCATTTTGAGAATATGTGTAAGATAAGCCAGAGGCTTGCATGCATAATATTTTTAAGAAGGATGTACAGACAAAAACCTTTGACATTTTGTTAGTTTCGGCAAAGAAAAGTTGATATAGGTGAGGAGTTAGTGTTGGGGGTGTTTTAGGTGGGAGCATGTGAAGGACATTCCCATTTGGAGGGCAGATGGGAGAAAAGCATGGATTTGAAGTTATGGTTTGCTAAGTTACATAGTGGGGGGTAGAGAGTTCCACAGTTTGGCTATGCTGTAAGATAGTAGTAGTTGGCCAGGTGGATGTAAGGGTTTATGTACTTGTAGGAGGTTTTGGCCTTCCGATCTCAGGGAGCGGCTGGGTGTGTAGGGTATTAGAGATTTGGCAAGAGAAGGGCATTCCGTTGGTTTGAAGATGAGTTTCTGGGCTGTTGTAAGTTGTAGGTATATTAGGTTGTGGAGAGTTCTTGCCAGTTGTGGGTGTGTAGAGAGTGGCAGTGATGGGAAGAGTTCTTAGAACTGGTTGCGAATTTGCAGATTTTGTAGTAACAAGCTTTGAGTTTGGAACGAAGGCCAAGTTGTAGGTTGGAGAATAGGGGAGCACTGTACAAAAGAGAGGGGAGAAGGAAAGTAGATGTGAGTGTTTGTCGGGAGGAGGGAGTAACGTAGCAGTTGTGTCTGTAGAGGAGACTGATTTTCTGGTGGGTTTTCTTGATTGCAGAGAGGATGTGAGAGTTGAATTTTAGGTTTTCATCAATGGTAATGCCAAGTAGCTTGGTACTGGGAATGATTTCTAGAAAGGTGTTATTATGGCTTTTGATGGAAAATAGGTCTCTGTTGAATTGGGAGTTTTTGGTAGGAGTGAAAATCATTAGTGTTGCTTTGTTAGCGTTTAGGGCTAGGTGATTGGATTGGATTCATGATTTTGTTTTGGAGAAGGCTATTTGGGTTTTGAGTAGAAGTTTGGAGGGGCAGGAGACTGAGCAGATGATGGTGGAGTCGTCTGCGTATTGGATAACTGAGGCATCAGGGATGGAGTGGTGGAAGTAGTTGATGAATATGTTAAAGAGGAGTGCACCCAGTACAGATCCTTGTGGAACTCGTGTGGGTAAGAAAGGTGAGGTTGACACTTTCCACTGTACAGCCTGTTGGTGTATGGAAAGGTAGCTGGAGAAGTAGGCTAAGGTTGAGGGAGAGAGGTGCAAGTGTGAGAGCTGGGACAGGAGTAGAGAGTGGGAGATGGTATCGAATGCCTTTGAGAGGTCTAGAAACAGTGATGAAACATATGTGCTGCTGTCACATGCTAGGTTGACTGTTTCAAGAAAGGAAAGTAGGGCTGTCATGATGCTGTGGCCGGACAGAAGCCATGTAGTGTAGTAGAGAGGAGGTTGTGCTGGGTTAGGTATGGCATGAGTAGGGAGTGGATGTTTTTTCTAGAATTTTAGAGAGAGGAGAGAGTATAGCTATGGGCCTGAAGTTGGGTGTGTCTGTGTTCTTACCACCCTGGTGGAGAGGGATGATGAATGCGTGTCGCCAGATTGTTGGTACATAGTATTCTTGCATAGATCTATTTATAACAATAGATATGGGATAGGCTATAGATTCAGCAGATAGTTTAAGGAAATTTGCAGGAAAGTTGTCTGGGGCATTGTGGCATGGCTTTAGCTTTAGGGGTAGTCTTTTTATTGCGTTAGTGGAGATAGGTCTAAGGGTGAAGAGGGGAGGTGGAGGAGCGTGAGTGGGGGGTTAGGGGGTTGTGTTGGTGGGGGGGGGGTTAGGGAAGGAGGAGGATAATTTAGCTATGCAATCTATAAAGAATGTGTTGAATTTTGTGCCTGTTTCAAAGCTGGTGAGCTTAGGATCAGGGCAGGGATTGGCTTTATTACCTGGGCTGAGAACTGAGGAGATGGAGGTCCAGAATTTCTTTGGGTTAGTTGAGTGCTTGGATTGCAGACTGTAGTAGTAGGTTTTGCAATCTTTTGTTATTAATTTTTTGGCTAGGTTACGATGCCAGGAAAAAAGAAATACAGAGGACCTGAAGGAAAATCAGCTAAAAAAGGTAAATAAAAATAGCATTTATATCATGTTATCGAAAGATGAACACAGCGAATGCTATTCCATCGAACCTAAAATATCTAAACCACATAATATCGAACATTCAAAACAGCAAATTTTTTCCTTGGGAAAAAATTTGCTATCCGAAACACATACACACACAACACAAGCACACCTAAAAAACATCAATACACACACATACACTTATAATCCTACAACTAACCTTACACTAAACTATACATACACTATCTATCCACTTACCTTAACCCTAACCCTAAGGCCCGTCACTATCGCACACTCACCTAACCCGTGCCCTAACCCTAACTCACTTAACCCGCCCCTAAACCTAATTCACCTAACCTGCGCCCTAACCAGCGTGTTCTGCAGCTTCACTATTTTTAGCATTCAATTAAAAAGGGTTGATATTAGAACATTCAAAGTTTTAAAACTTCGATGTTCTGATATATACCCAAAAAATACTAACTGGGAAATGTACTGCAGCTGTTCAGCAAAGAGCAGTGCAAGCTTCAGACATGACTTCAAGTAACCTAGAGGAAAGTATAAGACAACTGCACACAGATCTGATTAAAATAAACAAACCACTGATGCAGTATATCAATTCAAACAACAAATAACTGGAAAAATGGAAGAAGCTTTAAACATATATTCAGATGAGGTGACTGCACAAGAAGAGCTGTTTCAAAAAATAATAGAATTAGAGGAAAGAGCATGTAGGGAACAACCTTAGATTTCTGCTGTACCAGAGAAGCTGGAAGGAACAGACTGTATTAATTTTATGAAAGCACAAATAAGCAAATAGACTGGTATTCCACAACAGGAATTGTTAATTGAAAGGACACATTGTGTGTATGCTCCAAACCTGGCTATGAGAATGCAACCTAGACATTTAATAGTAAAGACGAAATCTTACCAGTAGGAGTTGATTCTGACAAAACCATGGCAGAAGGACAAAGTACTAAAAGTGGGAGACAGCAGAGTGTTTGTGGAGAATGACTACTCACTGTACAACAGGCAGAAGAGGAGTAAATTCATTCCAAAATTCAGGGAATGTTGAGAAGCAGGCATAAGATTCAAACTGCTATACCCAGCTATCTTCAAAATATTTTCCCTGGAAGGACAAAATCATTTTTGATGATGTGCATGCCAATGAAAAAACACAAAAGTTTGTCCAACAAAAACTGAGCTGTGAAACAGAAAGAGATTCTGCTTCTTGTTCTTCTCCTAATAAAGATCACAAAAAGACAGTGCCAGTCAAACATTTTCCAATGTTTCAGTGGAAAATGCCTGACAGAAGGAAAAAAAAACACAAGAGTCAACTAGGAGAATTGAGAGTACATTAGAAATTAATCTGAGATAGGATTTGGGAGACGGAAATGAACAAGAATAAAACCAGTAACTTGGAAATTGAAAAATATGGGATTACAAAACAATAATTATATTTGCAAAACAAAATAGAACAAGCAAATCAGGAAATATTGGACTTTCTTGGACTTTGTTAAACTTGTAGAGGACTCTAAAGCATATGCCCTACTTGTCATTAATGTTCGGGAAAATACTTAGGAAGGGGAAGAGGAGGGAGAAAGTTAACTGTAAGTAAAACCAATGTTTTTCTTAGTGGTACTATTTTAATAGTGCATGGTTTTCTTTGCATGCTATAAAGTAAAATTTTCTCAGTTATTTGTAAGTGTAATGGGGATACTAACAAACAGGGGGTCCTGTTTTTCCCCTTTTTTTCTTTCTCCTTGTTCTGTTTTAAGAAATGTAGGCATTGCAATGTAAAAAAAGAGAAGAAAAAAGAAGAAGAAAAATCTGGTTAAAAGAGCAAGAGCTTTTTTTCATTCTTGCATAGGAGAAGAGACCCTTAGCTTGATCTAGTAACAAATTTTAAAAGAAAACAAGTAAATGAAAAAGAATATTGAATATTATAAAGCTTTTTTCTAGGAAATAAATATATGCTTAGCAATTTTGTATCTGGTTCTCATGTCTCTAGGAGATAAACTGATAAAGAGAAATGGCTTGGAGATAATGTTCTCTAAAAGCATTCAAGTGTTTAAGACAAAACCAGACAGCACATAATAGAAGCACAGGCTGCACCATGTGTCTTAGCATGGATAACCTTTCTTTTAGGTTAACAAGTCTATGTGGCTGTCAGTTTGGAACATTTGTTCCTATTAGGAGGGTAAAACATATTTGAAGATGTACATAGTTTTGTGTGGTATTAAGTTAATAGGTTTTAGGGAGTATTGGGGTATGCTTGATTTTTTTGTTTGAGGGCTTTCAATAAAACAAAAAGTTATACAAGATGTGACATAGGCTCAAATGGATATGGCAATAAACAATTGTATAAAAAAAAAACTTGCCAAACAGTGGATGCATGCATGTAACACAAAAGCTGGAAAAAGACATTTAACAAAAAAGCTGTTACACATAAAAGGTGGGAATAATACCTTTTTAAGACAATTATACTTTCTGTAATGTCTTTAAATATCAATGGTCTCGCAGAGAAATACAAAAAAGAAACAGCAATGAACTACATTAAAAACTGCAGATTGCAAATAGCTATGCTACAGGACACGCTCTTGGAAAGAACTGAATGTGTGAATTTGATAAAGAAAGGTTTTCAGAATGGTTACACAGTGGAATACTTGAGGCAAAGGAAAAGAGGAGTACTTATATTAATTGCAAGAGCAGCTCCAGTAGTGACAAAGGAAGATAAAATGCATAATAATGGTAGACTTGTAGTATTAAGGGGCTACTGGCAATGGAGGATTGTAATTACATCGGAAAAAATGGGAACTGTTGGAACAATACATACAGGAGAGGAATGAGGATTTAAAGAAGGCAGGATTTGAATGAGCTATGTAATGTTTGACTGACGATGATTGGGTAGATAACTGATGTATGATGTTTGCAACTAAAATTATGTTAGTACTGTTTGTGATGTAAAATACTTGTAAAGTACAGTTTTGTACCTACCATAAATGTAGATGTTCGAGGATCCACATTGCTGCAGTCATAACCTGTGGGTAGTCCGCTGTCCTCAGTTGGCCCGAATACCAAAGGGTTAGGCTGGCGTCGGTCATGGGTGCCCGGAGCTGAAGTCAGCACGTAGCAGTACTTAAGTGCATGACCGACGCCATATTCTCAGTCTTTCTTGCCCCAGATGTCAGAAGGCCTTAAAAAGAAAAGGCCAGAGCCATAAAGGAGAGAAATAACAATTATCCCCAAGTAATAATAACAACAACAACCACAACCCCAAACCAAAACGGGGAAGGAGGGAGGGAAAATAGGACTGCAGCAATGTGGATCCTCGAACATCTACATTTATGGTAGGTACAAAACTGTACTATGTTCTTCGTCTCACATTGCTGCAGTCATAACCTGTGGGTAGAATCCCAAAGCAAAGGAAAAGGGAGGCTGGCAAACTAAAAGGCATTAGGGGCTGCTAACATGCCCTGTAAGACTGCAGTGGCAAACCCAGCCCTGGACTTGGAGAAAAGAAGGAGATGATAATGCTTAGTAAAAGTATGAACTGAACTCCAAGTAGCTGCTTCCAAAATGTCCTTAGTAGCTACACCCCTCAAAAAAGCAGTAGAAGTGGCCGTAGCCCTAGTGGAATGAGGTCTAATCCCAGCAGGAACATTCTTCCCATGATGAGAATAACAAAAAGCAATGCAATTACCAATCCACTTTGAAATAGTCTGCTTTGAAACAGCTTCCCTTGTGAACCCAAAGCAAAAGTAACAAATAACTGTTGAGTCTGTCTGAACTCCTTAGTTCTGCTCAAATAATAACGTAACTGCCTGTGTATATCCAAAGAATGCAAGATATTTTCCCCCTTATTTTGGGGATCAGCATAAAAGGTAGGCAAATGGATAGACTGGTTCAAGGCCACATTAGAAATCACTTTTGGCATGAAAGTAGGGTTAGTACGCAAAGAAACTCTATCCTTATGGAATATTAGAAAGGGTTCCACTGCCATGAGAGCCTGCAATTCAGATACCCTTCTGGCAGAAGTAATGGCCAACAAAAAGACAGTCTTCCAAGACAAAAACTTAAATTCAGACGTAGCTGCAGGTTCAAAAGGAGGCAAAGTAAGCTTCTCCAACACAAAATTGAGATCCCAGGAAGGAGTAGGAGCTCTACGTGGGTGCCTTATATTTTTTGCCCCTCTAAGAAATTGCTTAAACAAAGGGTGAGAAAATAAAGGAGGGTCACAATCATAGTGAGCAGAAATGGCTGCAGCATGAACCTTCACAGAGGAAAACGACAAACCCTTGTCCAGTAATTCAGTAAGGTACTGCAGTGTACAACTCAAATTAGGTACCGAGACATCAAAATCCTTTGTTGTGCTCCAAAGAAAAAATCTCTTCCATTTATCAGCATAAACTTTTCTAGTGCTAGGCCTAGCTTCCAAAATGACATCCAAAACCTGCTGGGGAAGCTGAGAACCCACAGGCTCTAAAACAGAATACGCCAGGCCGTTAGATGCAGGGACTGCACCCTGACATTGAGCAAATGACTGCTTGACTGGGACAACAAATGAGGAAGCCGTGGTAAAGGCCAAGGAGGCTCCTGAATTAAACTCCTCAGCAGAGGATACCAGTGCTGACGTGGCCAATCTGGTGCTATTAAAATCATGCAAGGCTTGTCCCTCCTGACTTTCAAGAGTACCTTGGTAAGGAGAGGCAGAGGAGGAAAAGCATAGACGTGAAGGTTGTTCCAACTGAAAGATAGAGCGTCCACTTTCCAAGCTTTTGGGTGAAACATCCTTGTGCAAAACTTTGGTAGTTGGAAATTTAGAGGAGAAGCGAACAGATCTATGTCTGGAGTTCCCCAAGCCACTGTCAACTGCTGAAATACCTGAGGATCCAATTTCCACTCGTGGGGATCCACAATTTGTCTGCTCAATACATCTGCTAGGGAGTTCTGTGCTCCTGGCAGAAACCTTGCTTGAAGAGTGATGTGCAACCCCAGAGCAGTCTCCCACAATATCATAGCTTGTCTGCAAAGAGGGTAAGAATGGGTCCCCCCCTGCTTGTTGATGTACCACATGACCGTAGTGTTGTCTGTTTGAATCAACACCTGTCCTGGTTGAAGTAGGCCCTTGAAAGCCATCAGGGCAAACTTGACTGCTAACATCTCCTTCATGTTGATATGCAAATGCTGTAATTTGGGAGGCCACGTGTCTTGAATCCATTTCCCATTGAAGTGTGCTCCCCAAGCCAGGTCTGAGGCATCCGTCGTTAAGATCTGACTCGCCTCTGGTCGGGTCACAGAGAGTCCCTTGTTTAGGTGACATTCCTGTGCCCACCACAAGAATTCCTTCTGGATGCACGGTATAATCGGAATGACAGTGTCCAAATCGTGGCAGTGTTGAGTCCATAATACACTTTTGAGATACCATTATAGCTTCCTCATATGCAGTTTGGCATTGGGAAGTACCAGAATGCAAGATGCCATGAACCCCAAGGCTTGAAGGACTGTCCTTGCAGTCAGCCTGGACCGTACTGATAATTGCTGGAAGTAGAGGTGAAGAGTTCTTTGTTTGTCCGGAGTCAGAAAAGCCATCTGAGAGGCTGTATTCAGTCTCACACCCAGAAAGCACATGTCCTGAGAGGGTACTAGACTGGACTTTGTTTAGTTCACAGAATACCCTAGGCACCTTAAAACTGCCATCACATACTGTAGCTGTTGAAGTAACTTGTCTTTGTCTTGAGCAAGAATCAAGCAGTCGTCCAGATAAGGATAAATTTGTATTCCCCTCAGTCTTAAGTAAGCTATTACAGGAGCCAGAACCTTTGTGAACACCTTGGGCGCAGTAGATAAACCAAAGGGCAATGCAGAGAACTGATAATGAGAAGTACCAGCCCGAAAACGCAGGAAACTCCTGCAGCTGGGCCCGATAGGAATGTGAAGATAGGCTTCTTTGAGATCCAGAGTTACCATCCAGTGCTCTTTTCCTAGCAGAGGCAGAAGTTGTTGTAATGTTAACATCTTGAACTTTGGAATGTCTAGGTATGTATTGAGAATGGACAAATCCAGAATTGGCCTCCAAGTATTTCCTTTCTTTGGCACTAGGAATAGACGAGAATAAAACCCTAGGCCTTCTTCTGACGAAGGTACCACCTGGATTGCCCCCATCTGTAAAAGCAAAGAAATTTGATCATGAGCCTCCATCCTTTGCTGAGGAGGTACATCTGGCATGCCTTTGAAAGGGGGAAAAGTGTGAAAATAAAACTTGTAGCCTTGATTTATTATGCCCAACACCCATTTGTCCTGGGTGACCAAATGCCAATTTTGTTTGAAGAGTGCCAACTTTCCTCCTAGAGGAGCTGCCAGAAGAGAAGGGTCCGGCAGCTGAAGATACAGGTCATTGGGTCTGTTTACGAAAAGGCTGACCCCTGCCCTCACCAGAAGATTGTGCAGGAGAACTCCAAGTCCTAGGTCTGAAAGAACCCTGAGCGTGAGCCCTGCCCCTACCACGTCGAGACCTGCCCTTAGACTGAAAATCCGAAGAAGGGTAAGACCATCCTCTTGCAGGCCAATTCCTGCTAAACTTAGGGGGCTGCACTTGCAAAAATTCCTTAACTGTCTGCATAGACTTAGCTTTGTCTTCCATCTTTTTCAAAACTGACTCCACAGGGGAACCAAAAAGAACTTCAGATTGAAGGGGAGCATCCAAAATCTGAGCTTTAACATGCTCTAACAAATTTTGATCCTTAAGCCAGGCATGTCTACGAATAACTGAACCAGTAGCAGCCACCCTGGAAGAAGCCTGAAGGGCATCGAACACTGCAAGGAATGTTTACCAACTTGATCTGAAGCATGAACCAAGTCCTGCAATTCCTTACACTCTATACCCTCAGCTAAAGCATCTACCTTAGCTTTTAATTGACCTAACAGAAAGTTCTGATACTTCAGCATATGGAATTGGCAATTTAAAGCCCTCATAGCTAACGTAGAAGAGGTGTACACTTTTTTACCCCACCTATCCAACGCTCTAGAATCTTTATCCAAAGGTACTGGATTCTTAACCACAGAAGCCCTGACACCCTTAGGCCCTTGAATAATAGTTTCCGGATCAGCTCTAGGGCTCTTGTACAAATATTTATGTGCCTCTGGAACTCTGTAATACCTGTCTGGCTTGACAGGGGCAGGGGGTAAAGAATCAGGATTAAGGGAAGCTTCAGAAAAAACATCCTGAACAACATCTAAAACAGGGGGAATAGCCAAAGGTCTATGCTGTGGCAAAAACAAAAATTCTCTAAGCCTCTTACGAGAATCTGAAAAATCCTGACCTTCCCACTTGAAATGCTCCCTCATGGAATGCAAGGTTTCAGAAAAGGAAAAATCCTCTGGAGGTGAAGCAGAAGGACAGGAATCCTCTGCATCCGAATAAGAATAGGGAGGAAAATCCTGAATATCTTCAGCTGAGGACTCAGAGTAATCTGAGGAATGCTCCATTCCCTCTAAATCTGCCTCCACCCTAGGCCTCTTCTCTGGAGGGGGCATAGAACCCCTGATCAAAGTAATCAAATCCTCTGCCATTTTCAACATATGTTTTTTAGGAACAGAACCCGAAGAACCAGAGCTGTGTCCCGTACCAGAAACACCCGGTCTAGCCTTAGCAGGGCCTTTAGTGACTGAAGTAGAAGGCCTAATAACCTTTTGTAAGGATGGAACCACAGAAACTTGACAGGCACCCTCGGCCTGACCTAACTCCTGAGAGGCCAACTCCTGTAAAAGTAAAGGTTCCCCCTGGGATTCAGCCGAGACCTCGGCTGGATCCACAGATTCAACCGTAGATTCCATAGAACCGGCGTCCGTAACGGACAACTCATCCGGTTTAGACCTTAAAGATTTATCTTTTCGCTTTTTAGCGGAAGCGGGCATCGGAGGATCCGACGGCATGTTGTAGTTACACCGCTTACCGAAAACAAGCCTAGCACAGTCTAATCTGCGTTTAATGGTGCGCTTATTAAATCTAGCGCAAAAGCGACACCCGACTACGTTGTGCTCAGGCCCTAAGCAAGGAATACAGAGAGAATGATAGTCCCTATGAGGTATCTGTTTCCCACAAGAAATACAATTATTAACTTTTTCTGACATCCGGATTAACTGAGGCAAGAAAAGACAAAAATTTTCCCCAACGGGGTACTTAGCCCAACTTGGTCTTCGGTCTGAAACTCGAAAACTGAAAATTTCAGAACGCCGAACGGCACTTGCAAACGCTGCTTCTGCTTCGGACCACGCGGCAAGGAGGACTGAGAATATGGCGTTGGTCATGCGCTTAAGTACTGCTACGTGCTGACGTCAGCTCCGGGCGCCCATGACCGACGCCAGCCTAACCCTTTGGTATTCGGGCCGACCGAGGACAGCGGACTACCCACAGGTTATGACTGCAGCAATGTGAAACGAAGAACATCTGGGACTATATCAATATGGTTTATTTTCATTTATACAAAGGTACGACTGCCTACAGCAGTGCTACTGTTATTGGTTAGTGATAATTTAATAATGATGCTGCTTGAGACATCTGAATGGAAGCTAAAGCAGCTCAAGTTGCAGAGAAGTTCAAAAACAAACACATTACAGTAATTCAAACACATGCAAAAAGGCAGAATACAATCTGGTAAAGAAGATTTGGGACAGCCAGAGACACATATAAAAAGAAGGCAACAAGAAAACAAGGGTATCCAGTAGATGAACTGTGTGGGAGAAGACCTGTGACAGTCAGGCATGACTGCATAAGAATGTATGAAAGTGGCATTAAATCAAGAGACATGGTGACAGTAGACAACACCCACACCACGTGTGGAAATGGGATAAACTGGGTTAATGACAACTATACTGCAAAAAAAACTACTAAACAGTCAATGTTTTACAAACACATTTTCCATACTCCCTTGGAGCAGTTTCCAAAAAGGTGACCTAGAAGAAGAAACAACAGCAGAGGTACCCAAAAGGCATATGGAAAGGTAACAGAATGAGAGGGAAAGGTAATAGAATGGGAAGATACCAAGAATTTATTTGGAACGCAGGCTAGAGATTGGGGGCACAGGGGCAGGAGGGAGTCAGGGAACTTAGCCTATAGCAGTGATACTATTACTGGTACATATACAGTTTTGACAAGTCACAACATATGTATCTCATAAGGATCATTTCTTGCAGCTGCAGGACTGACAAAGCAAAACCTGTTTTGCCCCTAAACTGGCCATCTAACCTGAATGTTTTGAGCAACTGCAGATGGAGGCCCATGTATCAAGCTCAAGGATACATTCTTGAAGAAGGCTACAGCCATTGACCTCACATAGTTTTCCCTAACCTTCGTGGATAGTGTTGTATGATCACCATAACAAAACAGTACAATTAGTAACTACTTTGAAAGCCTGTGTTTGGTTACTGGTTGCCATTCCTTCCTTTTGTAATCTGTCCACCTAATGAATTAAGTCCTTTCTACGTGATACTTCAGGACTCAATGCATGTATGCAGTCCAGTATTATTTCTCCTTTATTTTCCTGTTTGGGATTATAAAAACTGGAAAATGTCTAGACCAACTCAAGGTAAATTTAAAGACCACCTTTGGCATTAAGGAGGGATTTGTTATTAAAGACATTCTTTCATTAAAAGAAACCAGTCTCTTTATACATGAATGCTTGTAATTTGGAAATCCTTCTTATGAAAACAACACTAACTACAAACAATGTCTTCTAAGATGAGCGTTTCAGGACAATACAAATAACTGGATCTAAAGGAAGTACAGTCCACATCTTTAGAAGAAAAAAAGCAGAAATAAATAAATCCCAAGTCAGAACTACTGGATGTCTAGGAGGTCTTGTATGAAAAATGCCTTTTAGAAAGTGCTTAACAACAAAAAGAAGCTTGACAGGTAAACATATGGAAATGGCTGAAACATGTACCTCAATAGATGAGTAAATCAAGCCTGTATTAAACAGACACATCAGATACTGTAATACTTAAGGAACTGAAAAGTAGAGTTGCGCAAGTTCTACTTACTTTTAAGAACAGATGTTTGAAATTCTCATTGCCTCAGTGGTATATTGGGTTCTCTGTTAAGGTAACTCAGTACTGGCCAGCTTTCTAATGCTCAAATTCCCCTCCCCCCAGCGGGAGAGGAAAGTACCTGAAGCCAGAATCATCTACCAAAAGTAAATTTATACCCAATCAGAATATCATAAAAAGACCAAATCTGACACAACCAAATCAAAGAGGTTGAAACCCAACTTGAACTATGCACAATTCGTGGGATGGAGGGTGGGTGCTCCCCATGAGACAGTGAGGACTTTGGACGTCTGCTTTTACAGGTTAATAGGACTTGTACAACTAGATTATGTTCATCATTCTCACTGCCTGAGTGGCATTTTGGGTAGATTCCCAAAGCCTATCCTACTTGAGAGGTGTAAGGATGAGGGTTCAAGAGCCCCTGGACAATGGCCCTAGCAAAGCCTGCTCTGAACCTTGAAAAGGAATCCAGTTTGTAGTGCTTTGTGAAAGTATGAACAGCAATCAGGCTGCTGCCTCTAGAACGCTTCTAGAGTCTACCCCTTTTCAATATGCCACAGAAGAGTATACGGCCTTAACCTTGCCTGGAAGGAATTTATGATGGTGGGAGATACCAAAAACAATAGTAGAGGGCAACCATTGTTCAATTCATTGTATCATCATCTCTGTATCATCAGAAGTGTGGGACAGCTATGGGGGCAGCTTTTGCCCCCACATATGCTAATTTATTTATGGGTCTCTATGAAAATCTATATGTGTATAGGAATTACTTTTTTATAAAACATGTTCATTTTTACAGATACATTTATGATTTGATTTTTGTTTGCAAGGGGGCTATGCGGAGGTGGAAAAGTTTGTTCAAGAACTGAAAGTGGACAGGTTTGAGATCAAATCTGATGGGTTACAAAAAGGAAAGACAGTAAATTATCTGGATATTACAACAGAAGGGCAAGAAGATGGTAAACTTAAAACTAAAATACTTAGAAAAATGGGACAATGTTGCATGGCACTAGCTGTCACCCCCCCCCCCCCCAACACACACACACACACACACACTATTTCTTCCATTCCTTATGGGAAATAGTCAGGGTTAAACATCTGTGCAGTGACAGAAAAGAATGTGAGAAGGAAGTTCAAAATACAGCTAACAAGTTTATAGAAGGGGGCTATGAGCTAGAGAAAGTATGGTTGGGGTATAATAAAGTAATGAACAAAAAAGTGAATAAAGCACAGAACATAATAATGCAGAAAAAGAGTGCAGAGGAAAAAGAAAGTGAGTTATATAACTGTAGATATATCAGGGGACCAACAAGGAAAATATAACAAAAGAAGGTAGATTTCTGAAAAAATATATAACAATATTTAGCACACAGGACATGAATTCAGTAGCAGGATCTTGGACAGAATGTATATATTCTTCTCCAAGGTACTATAACTGGGCTAAACTGGATAGAAGGTTTTGACACACATCCAATAACTATTTCAGATTATGCACCAATAAAAAACTAAGATAAAAAATGCAGAGTAATTAAGTAAAATAAGGCAATGGCATTTTCCCACCTGCCTGTTAAAAAATCGGAATTTAAGGCACAGGTAGTGGAAATTTTTAGGGAAAACAATTTTTTTAGAAGGGATAGCTAATGAGTGAGATAAAATGAAAATGGAGTTTAAAAATAGGGGAGAAATAAAAGAGAAGGGGAGTGAAAATTGTTAAGAAGTATCAGGAATTATTTAGTGGGATTGATACAGTTTGAATATTGCAGAATAAGAGAAGTATCACAGAGCAAGAGGAAGAGTAACTGCAGAGGGGTAGACAGAAAATAGATGGTATTTGGATAATATGCATGAATTTAGAAAGATTACCATTAAGCAACTAATTCTGATAACTCCAGAACACAAAAAAACTTTTAGTACAGTGACTTAAGCAATGTAAAGCAGAAAATATTATCACCAAACTTAAGGAGGTTGTGACAAGAAAATTAACCAGCGATCCTATATAGGTATTAGATATATTTTAGAAATTTTATGAAGATTTGTATGAAGCAGAAGACTGTGGAAACAAAGAAAGAACACAAATGGAAATATTTATGGAAGACATAATTATGCCACAAGATTAGAGGAAGATGATGCTCAATAACTAATAGCTGAGAAAGGAGGAGATGAGATAATAATGGTGGCATATAATAAACCCACAGAGAATTCTCCAGGAACAGAGGTATTCCTGTGGAAGCTTGGAATTTAGGAGGGAAGAAAGTGATAAAGATATGGAAGACTTTGTTTAACAGCATTTTAAAAGGGAGGAAGCATCAGCATCTTTGAATAAAGCCATGGTGGCTGTATTACCCCAAAAGGGTAAAGACCCATCAGACCCAGCATCATATAGACCCATTTCAATTTTAAACCATAATTATAATGTGTTTATGTCTATGCTAGCTAAACAAATGGCAACAATGTTGCCAAAATTGACAGATATGGAACAATGTGGTTTTGTGGAGGGAAGGCAAATATTTGACAACATTAACAGAACAATGATGATCCAGAGGAAAGTAGAATATAAGAAAATACCTCTATTGTTGGGAGGTCTTGAGGCAAACAAAGCATCTGACATACTAAGCTGAGATTTTAGGAGTACAAGAATGGGAGCAGTTGCATTCCCTGCTAAAATAATAAGGTTAATTGAGATGATATATGAAGAACTAGAGACAAGAATTAAAGTGGGAGGGTTCTTCTCCAATAAGCTGTGTTTGAAAACACGAACCAAGCAGAGGAGTCCTCTTTTTTTCTTTGTCACCTGCTTTATATTTAGAGTAATTAGCAATGAAAATAAGGGACTCAGAAATGTAAGGATATAGGTAATTAGGAAAAGTTAGCTTTATTTGCAGATGATATTATCTTGTACTTGATAAATTCAGAAAAGTACATCTCGGTGTTGTGGAACATTTTAGAAAGTTTCAAGTCTTTTTTGGGATATAAAATGAATGAAGATAAATCAAAGGCTATTGCCGTTAATTATGCTTCAATTCATGACTTGGTTCAACAATACCCATATTTATGGGGACTTGATACGATGAAGTGTTTAGGTGTATGGATTAAAAAGGCTTCTGCTATGGGAGCTAAAGATATGTGGAAATAAACTAAAACAAAAGATATGGAAAGTAAGATACAATCAGAGAAAATGTTTTAGTCCCTTAAGTTTTATATATGGTCAACCATATTTGTATCAACCAGAGGAGAAGTTGTGGACAATAATTAATAAGGAGTTGAAGGATTTTATCTGAGAGGGGAAGAGGGCAAGGGTCAAGTAGGATAAGTTGATCCTTTCAATAGAACAGGATGGTTTAGGATTAGCTGATTTTAAGGGACATTTTAGAGCTATACACATACAGCTCATATATGTAACACAAGCAAGAAGCTACCATTTAAAGTGGAAAGGGATGATAATGAAGCAGGAGGCAAATTCAAGAAATAAGAAGAGAGTGTGATTTTGGATGCAGATCATTAAGGAGAATAACAGCCATACAGAATATTACATTCATAAAGCAGCAGAAAGTATTCTATGAATTAAGCCAACACAAAAATGTGAGATTCTGCCAAAAAGGATGAATGCAATTAGAAGTACAGAGAGGGTAAGAACAGGTGGGAATTTACTGGAGAAACCTGGCAAAGGAACCAAGGTATTGGGAGCAATTAACTAGGGAGGTAAAGGTAACAGAATGGAAAGAGGCCAAGAAGTCTGGACTGCAGACTAGAGACTGCCTTCGCTATCAGGCATTGATATCAGAGTATAGGTCAAAGAAAGGGATAAGGGAATACTAACTGACCTGCTCTGATAGAGTTTTTAGTTGCATCTAAACACAAGCTGCTGTTAAAAACAGATAATTAGCAGGGCATATAAAATATTGCACGACAACTATAAGAATCAGTCAGAGGAGGTAAGAAAGGATTGGAAAGAGAGAGTGGATAAGCAATTCATAAAGAAACAATGGGAAGACATATGTATGGCTCCCAAACATGCAACAAAGTCTATAAGATTTAGGATTTTTGCTTGGAAGTGTTTGTACAGATATTTTTCTACTTTAAGCAGACACCAAGGAATTTTCCTCAGGTAGATACCAAACATTAGAGGTGTGATCGGGAAGAAATAGGCAACTGTGAGCATAAGTTCTGGGAGTGTAATGAGCTGACAGACACTAAAAGTTACCTACAGAGTAGTCTACCAGAAATATTGGGTGAGCAAATGTGTGTAATTAAGAAAATCATTTTTTTGAGCTGGGACACAGTTCTGAATTGTGTAGAAATAGTAAAGTCTTGTTAAGTTAAATTCTGGTGGCTGCCAAAAAAACAATTACTAGAAAATGGAAATCAAAGTCTAAACCAACTGTATCTGAAGTAGTCAATTATGTAACATAGATAAAAGAACTGTAAGCGAGATCTTTAGAAAAGTGCAGGAGCAAATTGCATAGAAAAGATGGAAATTGTGGGGACGATACATGCAGAATAATGTTTTGGAGGAGGAGTGAGGTTTAAGAAAGGCACGAACTGAAAAATTTTATGTTATGTTGCACTGATGACAACTGTATTAAAGAATATATGTGATATATAATGTTTGTAACTGTGAACATGTTAATATGGTTTGTTTTCATTTATAGAAGTGTATACTTGCTTATATCTTAAGTGATAACTTACTACAAGTGTTTAAAAAAGATTTTTTTTTGGGGGGGGGTCAAAGCTGATAGACTAGGGGTAATAAGGATGCATTGTTATGGTAAGAATCTAGCATCTTACAACTTCCTGTCTGTCCACTTCAACTGATGTGACAGATTCCTCAGCTATCAAGACTCCTGGGTGGGATCATTACAGATTGCCTTTAAAAATATCAACCACAAAAGAAGACCTCAACCTAGAGATTGTATTGAACTTATAATGTTTGATGAAGGTGTGCGACATATACCATGTTACTGCTGCACAAATATCTTCAATTGAAGAATTTTCAAAGAATCCTGTATAAGTTGCAATGGATCTTGGGGAATAAGCTGTAAGTTTTGCCAATATGATTCTGTCATCAGACTGATATACAAAGATTATATATTTGGATAGCCATCTGTACAGTGTGACTTTGAATACCTTCTACCCAATTAGGAAAGTGCATAAGAGATGAATACTTGGTTGTCCTTTCTAATTGCCTTAGTATGACGCAAGCAAAAAGTGTATTTGTCTCTGATCATCTCAGGAGTGCAACAACTATTCCTCTATCTTGGAATACTATGAAAAAAAAAAAAAAGACAGGAAGAAGAAATAACTCTGAGGCAACATTTGGCATTAAGAAAGGATTAGTCCTGACAGAAAACTGTATCCTTCTGGAAGGCTAAGTATGGAGATTTAGAAGAGAGGGTATGTAACGCTGACACCAAATTGGCCAATGTAATGGCTACTAGAATAGGGGTCTTACAGGAGAAGTATTTCAAAGTCAGAAGATGAGGCTGGTTCAAAGGGGAAATAATTCAATGCTTCTATGGTGAAACTGAGATGTCAAGAAAAAGCAGGATCCTCAATGGGATGTCATAAGAAAACGGTTCACTCGAAAAAGGCCTTACAAACCTTTTGCATTGTTAGGGACAAGGAATGTAAACCTTGATGGAAATCAGAGCTACTGGCTAGGTGGACCTTGACTACTTAGTAACTTGAACCTGAGTGGAAAAGTGAGGAAAAAACTAACATTGAGATACTGGATCAGAGAAGGGATCTAATCCCTGTTGGCATGCCCAAAATAAAATCTTTTCCATTTACTTTTGTAGAGCTTGTACATAGATTCTTATTGCATAGCTGAAATAAACTGAATCAGTCTGGAAGTATAATAAGAAGAAATAGCCAAGGAATTGTTATGGCTAGGCTTGTATAGGCTCTTGGACCGATAGCCTAGTACCAACCTATGAACCTATAAGTTGGATACTTGACCATTCCTGGAACTGGATAAATCAGATGGTTATAGTCTGAGGAAAGGAATGTTTAAGTAAGATTCGCTAGATGGTGATATAGGAGAGCTGTAGAAATGGAAACCAGATTAAGGAGAAGCAAATTTGCCTCTGCTAGAGTATTTTTGAAGCCTTGCAGAAATATGCTTTCTGCAGGAATTTTTCATTAATGGTAATAGGAGAAAGGTATAGAGTAATAAAGGAAGCCACTGATAGACTAGCACATTCCTTGGTGACCGTCCTTATGAAGAAATGAAAGCAAAATAAGCTGCTGCACTAGGTGCTGGTCAGGATGAAAAACGATCACAGCAAGGCTGTCCCCAGCAGCAAAACATTACTTGCACCACTGATGGTTTGATGGACCACTCTTGAGAAATCTGGTTTGATGGACCACTCTTGATAAATCTGTATGCAACTGCTGAGCCTATCCACCAGACAACTGTCTCATCCTAGAAAGTACATTGCCACTAGAAAACAATGCCAATGCATCACTAATGATTGCCATAATCTCATGGCTTCCCTCCATTGTGGCTAGGATCAGATTCTTCTGTGCTTGCTGATGTACTAGACAACCAACATGTTGTCTGTGTGTATGGAAATCATTCATAGGGCAGTTCTGAAGCAATGCCACAACTAGGAGATCTACCCTCATCTCTAGTATACTGATTGGCCTCTTGCTGGTTTCATGTGCCCTGGACTGTTCTCCCCTTAAAATAACCTCACTCCATCCCAGAAAAGTGAAGTCCATCCACTGTGGCATTGGGAAGGGTGAAAGTTCTTCCTGCTGAAACAGTGGGGGAGTCCTATCCACCACTCCAAATGTAATCGACAAACAGAGGAGAGACAGATCGGAGTGTTCCTCAAATCTACTGGCTGCGACCATTACATTCTAAAAGTCCACTGCAGCACCCTCATGTAGAAACTTACATAAGGCACTAGTAGAATGGAAGTCACCATCACTCAGTGGACTTTTAGAAAGAGAGAAGCCTGTGGATTCTGTATGAGAAGTGTCATAATTGCCAATCATAATGTCACAAATCTTTCTTCCGGAAGTTTGACAATGCATGATTTTGTGTCCAGATGGTACCCTAGCAGATCAAAAAGTAGTACACTTGCCTTTGGTGCAAATGGCTGCGAGCTGTATTCCAACATCAGGAAGTTGGATTAATTTTCCATTAATGATATTGCAATGCAGTATAAGGGGTGCTGCACTCCTGAGTGTGCCATCCTTTGGATGAGACTTTAACTGAGGTTCCAGCTGCATGAGTTAGTGATAGCTCAGATGGATGTAAAGAACTTGTGGCACTTACTGAAAAGATTAGGTGAAGTTCCCTGGTGCTCTGGCCATACTTCACCTAGTCAGTATAAATACCACCTTAGATCTCCCCTGAAAAGAGTATATTAATTAACCCCATCAACAAAGCTTAAATAAAATAAATATAAAGACCAGGTTTTGTGATAGTTCTAGTTGAGACTTTTCTATGTTTGGGGAAATACTAAACTTCTCCAATGCATCCCTCAACAACACTATAATCTCATATGACTCGCATATTAAACTCCTCTGTGTAACAACTGATGATCAACTAAAATTTGACCTACATAGCCTCAATACTGTAAAATAAACTCATCAAAAACTCCTTTAATATAGAAACAGTTTCTCCCAATAAAAGCTAGACCTACCTTGGCACAGAGTCTCCTTCTCCCTTCTCTTCTGTATGCAGCTCCTATCCTTAACCATGTCCAAAACAATCTCCTAGCTAAACTTGAATGTACTTACAACAAAATCACTAGATTTGTGGCAAATACTCCCTACAAGTCCCACCACTGTCTTGCATTAAAAACTTTACAATGGCCTGAACTACACCATCTACTATTACACCCTCAGCTTCAAATTACTCACAGCATTCTTACTAACCTTTTTTCTTGCCTTGCTCTAGCCACTCTTATAACACAATATGCACCAAAATGTGAACTCAGAAGTTCACAACATCTACTTCAGGTACACACACCAGAAAAAAGCATGGGCAAATTGCTGTACAGTTATTCTGTAGTCAGTTCTTGGAATAAACTTCCCTTGTCCCTTCATACCATTAATAAAAGTGATATCTTTAAAAAGGAAGTAAAAACATACTTTCAACCTTCAGGGATTGCTCTTGCCAAAACCCAACCTAAACAGTCTTTACAGTGCCTCCTGCATCATATTTTTCTCACACACACTTTACCATAAATAAAGTTGTTTGTGTCTGAAGTGGCAGATATTCACACAGCAATTTCTCCTACACGAACCCAAGAGAAAACTTTTCACTTCTTTCTTACACTGAATTTCTGTATTTCTCGTAGTGTTACCACATCTTGTCTATCTTTTGTTGTCTAACACTATACTCTACACCCTTTTTCCTCTTTTTTTTCCATACTTCTATCCTCTTCTTACCTCTATAATTTCACCTTGTTACTCTACTCTTTTTTGGCATTAATAAGCTATATTAACATATTTAGTTAGTTTTAATACTGTACTGTATCTTTACTGCATGCGTAAATGTAACTTATCTTAAAAAAAAAAGCATTGTTGGATAATACATATTGTGATTTTTGACTGTTGTCCATATCTGTACCCATATTTTTTGTGATATTTGTATTTTGGAGCTTTTCTCCTTGGGTCTCTGCTGAAAAAGGGCTACTTAAACCCAGTCAGACTAACCAGGTTAACAAATGTTAAAATAAATAAATATCTAATGATGGATGCAAATGAAGCAAATAATCTCTGCTGATATAAGGGAATCCCTTGTTGTGGCAACCAGGATCCATTTGTCCAGGTATGGGAACAAGCAAATCCCACTCAGCATCAGGTGAGTAGCAATAACAACATGCACTTGGTTGTCACTAGAGGGGCAGTGGTGAACATAAAGGTAAAGCTCAGAACAGATAGCGATGGTCTATTAACCAGAAGCAAAGGTACCTTCTAGACTCTGACAATTTTTTTATAGAAGTAAACATCATCAAGGCCAATAGAACATATACAGTCACCATCCTGTAGACACAGAAGAATGGCTTGCAGTGTGAAAAATCTGTATTTTTTATATACTTGCTTTGGCTGCTTAAGTCTAGAATTGTCCTTAGGTCCTCTGACATCTTGGGAACTAAAAAGAATCTGCAATAGACTCTGGACCTTCTTTGGTTTAGTGGGATTTCTTGGATTTCTATTTTTTGGAGGAGTTGTGCAATCTCCTTGGCCACTGCCCTTTTCTGGTTGGGTGGTACATCTGGAATGTTCAGAGATGACATTTTTGCAAATGTGTAAAAGGGAATAACAATCTGTGGATATTATGCTCCTCATTCAGCTGTTTCATGTGATGGTCACCCTCAAGTAACCCCAATTTAGGTTGTTTCCTGAGTGAAGGACCCCGGAATCCCTGGTTTTGTAGACCCCCCCCCCTCTGTCTTTGCAGTCTTCTCTGTAATGGCTGCCCCTGATTAAAAAGGACATGAATGGAAAGCACTGTTTTTTTTGTTTTTTTTTATCAGACTGGCTTAGACATATTTTGGCTCCTAGAAAAGAACTAACCAATTCAGGCAGCGTCTTTCTCTCCTGTTTGCCCTTCAAGAACTTTTATTTTACTTTAGAACCAAAGAGTGAAGACCCATCATAACGGGTGTTAACAAAGGATGCCTTTATGTGGTTTTCCAATGTTTTCAGCTCTTACCTTTGCACCATGGCATGTAGTGCCAAAACTGCTGAACAGCATTACCCACTTGGGAGCATTTTCTTGCTATATTTCTGAGATAAATACTTATAAAATAAGATTTACATACACTTAAGTCGCTGACAGAAAACAGCAAACTTTAACCTTAGTGGCATCAGTGTAGGAAAAATGAGTGATGTATTCATGGACTTTTAATGGGTATACCATGGCACGTGTGAAGGTGGCCCATTAAAGTCTATGGAAGCAACTCAGATTACCCCAAGTTAATGTCGAGTTAGTAAATAATAAATGTATTTGGGCTATGATTTAATAAAACGTTTATTAAGTTTTGTATTAAAAAAAGTTCCAAATGCATAACTATAGACAAGTGGAAAAATGTATACTGACACTTGACTCATCAAATGCTGCAATACATATAAAAACATTGGGAAATCATTTTAACATTGTCTGCAAAGTCCCATAAGTGGAGTCTGGCATGGTGCCTCATGGTTATGCCTGTGCCTACTGCTGCAACTGCTCCATCTGCAGCACTATGTTATGCCTCATAGAGAGATTGGAAATTGTCAACACAGTGACCACCTGAGACTCAAGCTGTTTGTGTCTGAAGTGGCAGATATTCACACAGTCTAGTGTTTCAGGTCTCTTTGGAATCTAGTTATAGGAATTAGATAGCATAATGCTTAGAGAGGGAATATGTCCAAATCATAAACTCGCTTCCCCAGGCAGCCCGTCATACTGGACTCCTGTCATTGGACATGTCCTTCTTCGTGACAGGTACCACAGTAATGGAGTCCACCAGAGGATCATTGCTACAGTATGGTCTGCACTTAGATGGGTGAACAATTTTAACTGGCTTTCTTGGGATGCTTTATGCCATGTTGGGCTACCACCATGCCCCCTTTTCTACCAGGTCCATCATGCAGTTGGCAGGAGGGATCACCCAGGAGGTAAAGGATGCAGATATGCGGTCCTCAAAGAGAACCTCTTCATCCAAGAAAGGCAGTCAGTGGGACAAGTACCCATCTGCTGCATTAATTCTAAGATTTCATCAAACTTGGTATCTTCTGGAAGGGAGTGTAAAGACCTTCCCTCTTCATCGAGGACAGAGTATGGCACTCTGTGGGAGAGTCTATGTACCTCCTTCTATACATGTTTTTTTGTGGTAGCTCTGGTGGGGACTTATCTGAAGCAAAAGCTTGTGGTGTCCTTGATGGTGGGAAGATTTCTGGCCCTCAGAAATGTTTTGTCCTTTCGATAGATGAGAAGGACTCAAAGCTGCTGACTGAACAGTGTCAAAGGATGATGCCAATAGGGCATCTCCTACCTGCGTTACAGGACAGGCTGTAATCTTCTCAATTAATTCAAAAGCCAAAGTAGAATTTGTCAGCATCTAAGACATCTGTCTTGTTCTCAGCTTGGAGACATGACACCAATGTCCCATATGGCTTATATATTGAGATCAAAGCCATCTCCTCAAACAATGAGGACGCTGATGCTGAAAACAGCAGAGATTGATCAGTACTATAGATAGCCCCAAGAACACAGCATCGAGTGGTTGTTGCTGAGACACAGTATACTCCAGTGGAATCAGAGTCAAGTGTGTTGGATGCTATAGAGCACCCACCAAAAACGACAAAAGCTTAATGCCTCTGATAATAACACCCATACAAATGAAGGAGTTTCTTATGGGGGAAGACCTAAGGCCATCCTGATATGCCCTAAAAACGCAGGTGCTTGGCTGACAATCATTTGAATTTGCACCTTAACTAAGGCTTTTATTGTCTTGGATGAACATAGAAGACCTAAGGGAAGAGGTGGGGAGTGGAAGGGAAAAAGCTTGGGAAGCTCACACTCAGAAGAATGGCTTTTGACCATCCCTCTAGGGCAGTGATCCAAAATAATGATAGTTTGGTGTGGGAGGCTCCAGTAATGGAGGTGGAAGTGGCTCCCAATATCAGACACATAGGTGGGTCCTAATAAATTGGAGGCAAGGCCTCCAGACTGGAATCCATGGGATTGCAAGAGAAGAAGGCTAAGATGGAATGTCCTCCTCTTTCCTTTTTCTTTTCTCTTTCCTTCTCTTTCTCTCTACCTTATTAACTTACCTGCAAAGCACTGGAGGTTTGTGCCAATAGAACTGGCAAATGAGATCTGGGGTATTGAGAGTAAACTGTATTGTGTGAGTAGGGAAGGAGCTCAAGCATTTGGAGTGGAGCCTGCTTGCTGGGTTGGAGACACCTTGTAATGGTATATCCCATCAGTCAACATGGATGGATGTGATAATGTAAGATCAGTGGTATTTATCTTGCAATTTAACAGATTAGACATTTGGTTGTATTATGCTCAGCTAATTCTCTTCCCAGTCTCAAAGCATCCCTTAGGTAGTACAGGATGCAAACACTTACTCTGTGACTTGCATTCCTTAACATCCTTCCATCTATAATCGACTCTTTAAATATATCACCACTTTAATATTATAATCATTAAAAACTACAAATCACAGTATAAGTCACACTAAAATTTACTATTCTTTATGTAGACACCAAAGCTAGGAAAAAGTGCACTACAGTTTAGGAAAGAATTCTGGGACATAGTATAGTGCAGCCAACTAGGTCACCCGTAGGGCCACCTATTTAGAAATGGAAATCTCATCTAGAAACCAAAGTAAGTAAGTTTTTTTTTTTTAATACCAGAACTCATGTATACTCACTATTGATTTGAGGTTGCAAGACTACCACAGTATCAAACATGAGCACAATCAGCTTAATTAAATTGTCTGTTGTAACAGAATCAATCAAAATGTTCAACATATACTACATTCACTGTCCGGTATAGTATTCAGTCATTCGACTGCATTGTCCACAACCTTTGATACTTGCTGCCCTTACACCACTCCTGTACAAAACACTAACAAATGCCTGCTCAGCTGCTGCAAACCTTTGCATCTATCCTGGGCCACTCCTCTCCAAGTCAAAGTCGATTTTTCACAATCACAATGGACTGAAAAGCAGTTAATTTGTCCTGAGAAAGTATTTCTCATGAACATCAATGTCTCAGAAGGTTCAAGCTATGACCTTGCAAGACCTTGCGCGACTGATTAATCTGAGCAGAGATCCCCTGTGAGAAACCATAGTTTCTGCAGATGGGACACTGAAGAAGCAGTCATTTAGGTATGTGAATATCTTGGCTTTCTGCAGTCCCTGGTGAGTTGCTACCATAGAAATGCATTTGGTGAACACCATGAGTGGTGAAGATGAGACTGAATGGTAGACTCTGGAAATGAAAATAAATGGTTCCAGCCGGGATGTGCAAGTACCTCATCAGTCTCTTTATGTGTTGGCAGGCATTGTAGAAGTCTCTAGACCACACCAAAGCTCCTTCTGACAAGCATGAAAAGGTTAATTGTACCTTATCCATATGAAAGGTTTGCTTTGGAAGAGTGAATCTAGGATGCTGAAATCCTGTACTGGCCTTAGGTTCTTTTTTGGCATAAAAAGAACCTGAAATATTATCCTATATGGCTGCTAGGATATCCTAGATGTCTATTTTTTTAGAATGTTTATGGCTTTTTTTTTCCTTGTCACATGCTTTTAACAAACTGGGGCTACTGGTAAAGGTAAATATGGAGGTATAGACAGAGCTAGAAATTAAAATGTATGTCCCCTCTATAATGCTGTCCTCACCCATTTGTCCTCTGTGATGGACTTCCAAGCAGATAGACATAAGAACACATGACCCTAAACTGCCTCCAGAGGGGGACAGTCAAGCAATTTATTTATTTATTTTATTTATTTGACATTTGTTAACCAGGTTAATCTGACTGGGCTGCAGAGCCCTTTTCAGCGGAGACCCAAGGAAAAAAAAGCTGCACAGATAAACAAATACCAAAACAAAACATCATACAATATTAACACAAATGTGTATACACACAGGAGAAACAGAATACATCTTATACATGAACATGTTAGAATACTAGAGTAATAGTGAGGGTTTAAACAGCCATGGTACATTATTAAGCATATAAAATTTAATATAAAAAGTTAGAGTCGATCTAACAATTACCATCACAGAGAAATTCAAGGTTGGTAAAATATCATAAAGACATTAAATGAGTAGCTGTGGTAAAGTGTGAGAGCTGAGAGGGGAAGGGGAAGAGGAGAGGGAGTAGTTTTGGTGGGAGTGGGACAAGAACAAGTTCAGGATTTAGTAAATAGTTCCTTTAGAAGTTTTTTGAAGTTAAGGAATTTGGCGTTTGTTCTTGGAGAAAGGGGAAGTTTGTTCCAGGCAGTGGTGATGGAGTGGCTGTATAAAAGTTTGCCAATATTTTTATTAGGTTTGTAAATGTCTAAGAGGTGTAGGTCTGTGCTGGGAAGGTTACGCTTAGGAGGATAGGGACAGAGAATGTCCTTGAAGGCAGGACAGAGAGAGGACTGATTTATGATAGTGTGTGTGAGGTGGAGTTGGGGAACATAGAGTTGGTTATGGATTTCAAGTTATTGTAGGCTTTCTAAAGCAATCCAGTGGTGAGAGTGACAGGGAAGGTTGACAGTGAATCTGGCTATTTTGTTGTAGGTGGTTTCACGTTTAGCTAATGGATTGGATTGAATATTGGTGAGAATAGGGGCTGCATAAAGTAAGGTTGGGAGAAGGAAAGCCTGTGCTAGAGATTGTTTAGTGCTAATAGTGAGTTATTTTTTATGTCTGTATAACAGACCAAGTTTTTGGTGGGTCTTTTTGATGGCTTGCTGAATATATATGTCAAACTTTAGTTGGTCATCTATGATTACACCCTGAAGTTTATTATGTAGTTCAACAGAGATAAGTATATTATTAAGAGAAAATACTGTGAAGGTATTTTGTGCTGCTGCAGTGATCTGGGGAGGAAGAGTAGTTTTTTTTTTTTTTTTTTTTTTTTTTAGGATTGAGAGGTAGTTGATTATTGGTCAGCCATTTTTCGAATGAAAGGAAGGAATCTTGACTAAGAGCAAGGAGGTGGGGAAGGTTATCAGAGCATGGGATAATAGGGGAATCATCTATGTATTGCATTGGTGAGGAGTTTGGACAGGAAGTGTGTAGGTTATTTGTAAATATATTAAAAAGGAGAGGTCCAAGGATAGATACTTGGGGGACACCTGTTTGGATTGGGAGGAGGCAGAAAGCCATTTGACAGAATGGAAACTTTTGGAGAGGTAACTGGAGAACCATAGTATAGCAGAAGAGGAGAGGTCAAGGGAAGAAAGTTTTGAGAGGAGGGTATGGGAAACAGTGTCAAAGGCTTTAGATAGGTCAAGGAAGAGACATGAGACTAGTTTGTTGCTGTCCCATGCTTTGACGAGAGTCTGTGTAAATGAAATGAGAGCGGCAGAGGTGGTGTGGTGAGGACAGGAATCATGTTGGGTGGGAGTTAACAGGTTGTTCTGTATAGTGTGTTTGAGAAGCTGGTTATGTAGACATTTTCTGTAATTTTGGTTAAGGGGGATAGTAAGGCGATAGGTCTGTAGCTGGTTGGTTCAGTTGAATTGCCACTTCTGTGGAGGGGTTATGACAGGATTTCTTCCAGATGTCAGGGTCTATGTTCTCTTGAATTCAAATGTTTACTAATATGGAGACTGGATGTGCAATAGAGTTAGCTGCAAGTGTAAGGAATAGAGGAGATACGTTGTCAGCAGAGAGGAAGCAGGTTTTCAGTTTGGTAAGAAGAGATTTGATGTATGCAGTAGGGACAGGTTTAACACAGATCTGGGTGGGATTGGTAGAGGGAAGGGGATCAGAAGAGGACAGGGGGGGGTCTTGTCAGGTTTAACTTTTTTATAGACTCGATGAGGAAGGAATTAAGAAAGGAGGCAGTGTCTGTTGGTGAGCTGTTAGGACAGGGGTATGGGGTAGAAGGCTTGCCTGGATGCAAGAGTTTGCTGATACTGTTCCAAAACTTTTTCTAGTTGGAGTTGGGGTTATCTAGTGGTTTTTGACAGTTTTGCTTTTTGTCCAGATCGACTTGCTTCTTGGTTAGGTTCCTAAGTTCTCTAAAGGTTTAGAGATGGCAATGTGAGTTCTTTTTTTCCAGGTGCTGTCTCATTTAAGCATTAGTTTACGGGTGGATTGGGTTAACAATGGAGCAAAGATTGTTTTTCTTATTTTTTTAGTGGGGGCCAAGGAGTTTAGGATATTCAGCAGGGTGTTGTTAAGTTTGGAGACAGCCTCCTTGAGAGGGAGGGCATACAGAAAGGACCAGTTAATAGAGGAGAGAAGATTATTGAAGGTATCTGGACAGAAATTAGAGAGATTATGGCTGTCTTTGTATTGGTGAGGTTTTAGCAGATGAGGGGAGTGTCATAACATGTGGGTAGGGAGATGGTCACTGAGGGAGTCAGGTAGAGTGGTGGCATTGTGATACAGATTTGGGTTGGAGGTGAGGATCCAAACAAGGGTAGTGCCTTTATTTGTGTGTTTATTTATATGGGTGGGAGAAGTGATGAGTTGCAAGTCTCAGGACTGATGCTGCTGCCCACCAGTGAATAAACTGCAGCTACCTGGCAAATACCAGGACTTCCTGTTTCTGGCTCTGCAACCCTGTTGCAAATTGTCTTGGTTGTTTGCCTTTACGTCAGCAAGCTTTTACTGAGGCTTTTTGCTGTGTGGCATGTTAAGAACACATATGGTACCAGCTTCTCTTTATTCAGCAAAAGAATATTGCAGAGAGTAGACCACATCCTACAACCATCAAAGAATTGTCTTGCTTCTCTACATTTCGGAGGTGCTCATGGATATTTTCTTTTTCACAAATAAATGAGAACCTGAAAAGGGAGACTCTACAAAGATCAATTAGTGAGCAAAGTAAAGTCTATGAGTCTAAGCCGTAAGTGCCAGAGGAAGTCAGTGACAGATCTCACAGCTTTGATAGATCCCCCTGTTACATTATTCATTATACTCGACAGAATTTTGTTTATGCTAGAAGAGATTTTGAATATTTTTTCCTTTCAAAAGCTCATCTCTCTACCCCTTTAGCATCTGGTGCATTTCATCAGTCAAATCTCAAAGAAAATATGCATGGTGTAATTAGGCACCCATAATGATAATTCTCTATTTTGCCTTGACTCTCTATCTGATGAGGATGAGCAGTAATGATTTGTGATGCAACAGTCTTCCAAAGGACTGCTGCAGAGATCATTATATCTACTTAGGACTCTTTTGCCAGACAGCCATTTCCCTGGGAGGCTGGAAAATACAGCTGGCCTTCTTGAGGACAGGACACACAGTATCTGGATTCTTTCATGCACCTCCAGTGGCAATGTTAACAAATCCAGCTGAGAAGCAACCCAGGAAGACTTGCAGGTCTTTTGAAATCTGTATTGAGGAGAGGGAATAAGATCAGCTGGACAACCAGCCTACTGTCAAAATCTCTCAATTCCCAAATTTGGGGACATCTGGGAGAGGCTTGAAAACTTGAGTCTTCATACTTATCCAAGTCCTCAACTGGGAAATCTTTTACAGTGTATAGGGTTTTGGTTTAGCTGTGGCTGTGTGTGACCTCTTAGGAGAGGACAACTCAAAAGAGGAAGAGGCAGGTTTAGAAGGGGATTTTGAGGAGTGGAGCTCAGAAGGCCTGAGGATACTCTGTTCTTGTACAGGGATATAACACAGGCCTAAATGCTTCATGTTAGAGGCAGATAGTTTGGTTGCAGGTGTCCGTGTTGGTAGAACTGACAACTAAAGCAGGTGCTAAGAAATGCCACAGTGTTTTACTGAGATGTCCCACTACAGGCAGCAACAATGTTAGAAACGGTCAAACCAGCAAAGCTGATGTCAGCCCCAACACCAAACAACACATCACTAGCACAAATTTTGGAATCAGTATCTTATCTTTAAGGCTGCTATTGAGAATATAGGAAACTGCAACACTGCAAGTATAGACAGGGATATTGCTAGAAAAAATGTGCACCACTGCAAACACTGGGACCAAGACCATCATCAGTAATCATTTCTGACAACTGACGCCAAGTGAAAAAACTGCACTACCATCAAAGTCAAGATTAAAACCAGCAAAGTTGGCTGATGGCAAAATTACAGCCTAAAGACCTTAAGCACTAAGACAGACCATCCATGAGCTTTCAGGACAGTCTCCACCAGTCTGTCACAGTCAGTGGTGATTAAGGCAGAGGAGGCTGACATTGGTGCAGGCGGTTTGGGCATCTCTTGATGGGTGAGACTAGAAAACTCCTCAGGCCTATAATACTCCACAACAACCACTTTTTTTCAGGTAAACTGTCCATAGATTTACTACAACTTTATTTGCTGCTTCAGTCATGGCAACATATGATAAAGGAGAAGAAACCTAGAAAGATACATACTGTATATAGATTTGGGAAGTGTCTTCTTGATCTTAGGAAAGGATGACAAAGATGTCCCCGGACTCAAACGTCCTATCAGGGCAGAGTACATACACAATGAACAGTGGTTCCTAACCTTCCAAGATTAAAACTCTGCTTTTAATGCTGAAAAACTGACTGTTAATATAGATTAATCTCTGAGCCTCTGGCTGTTTTGTGGATTATTAATTTTACATATAATAAAAGAAAACATAAAATGGGAAAAAACATGATTCTCACAGTCTAGAGCTGCCACAATGTCTGGATGAATCTTGAGTTAAGAAGGACTGTCTTGAAATTAACACAGAATTTGTTGATTAAGGAGATGATGGGCAGCACAGAAGAAAAGAAAACTGGGTCAATAATGTCAGAACTGCACATGATTTTTTTTTATTTTTTATTTAATATTTGTTAACCAAGAAAGTTCAACTTGGAATAAAGCCAATTTTCAGCGGAGGGCCAGGGAGAAATACTAATTTACTGATCTATATTAAAAGGCCAGATAAAAAGAATGCTAGAAGTAAAAGCAGCCTTGAGTTCTTATTCTGAGCAACTAGTACATTTGAAGGGAGGCATGTAGGATGTAAATACAGAAAAATTACTGTGTTATATGGGTCCTACCCCCATTGCAACTAGCCAACTTCAGAAAGCTAAGGGCACCTGCTCGAGCAGAGCTCCATAAAAGAACAGTTTGAGTGCAAAAGCTTCAGAGCACACTTTGTCGAGGAGGGAGGTAAGAGCCCTTATCAGCAATGCTTGCAAAAAAAAAAAACAAACAGTAACTATATACAAAAAAGGAGTGGAGAAATCCACACCTTGGTAAAACCCAAAAATACAAGAAAGAAAAAAGGGGGCTGGAGGAAGGGGAGGCTACTGCAACAGTGATCTATGAGAACATTTCTGCTGTTATGGTAAGTTTTACTTACACATATACTATGTTTAAACATTGATCACAGTTGCAATATCCCTAAGCTATATGGGTAGATTGTAATAACTTAGGGAAGAAAAAGGGAGAAAGGCAATAAAGTAAGACTCTGGGAGTTCCTATAGAATGGATCTGGCAAAGCTTTTTGTGGAACTAGAAATAAAATCAGTTTTCTAGTACTTTGAAAAGTGTATACAGAGGACCATGTTGCTGTCTCTAGAATACTTCCAGAGTTCACTCCTTTTCAGAAAGCCACAGAAGAAGCCAAAGCCCCTGTGGAACGGGTTGTAACCCTGTCTGAAAGTTGTTTATTATACTGAATATAGCAAGAGGCAATTACATGACACAACCACCTGGAAATGGTCCATTTTGCCACGGGTTGTTCTTTCCGCTTACCTTTATAAAAGACAAACCGATAAGTTTTCCTAGATGCCTATGAACATCTAGAGTGAGAACAATCCTTTCTACCTTGTTCTTAATTTTGGGGAAGAAAACTGGAAGATTAATACTTTGGCATAAAGTAAGATCTCAGACTACTTTAGACATAAAGGTAGAATTTATTATCAAGGAAAGGATGTGGCTAGCCCTCAGGCTTTGGTGACTGAAAAAGCTTCACCAAGAGGACTAAGGGAAATAGATGGGTGGTCTGCATGCAGCCACAGAGGAGTGTCACACTGAGGCAGCATGGGAGCTGATCGGACACCCAGACTCCTTTACAACTTTTTTTTTTTTTTGGCATGAGGTGAAAGATACTACTGTGGAAACAGGAGGTTGCTCTGTAGGTAAGCAGAGGAAGTGATGTCGAAAATGGGGAACTGAGCCTGGATGAGTCAGTAATGAGGACATTATTGTAAATATGTTTGAGATCATAATAAATAATTACATAACAGCAAAATCCAAAAAGGGGTAAAAATCTGGGAAATATGAATATAAAACACAAAAATAAAATGACTGCAGATCATGACCTAAACACCTCTTTGTCGACAACAGTAAGCAATTTCATTAGAGTTTGCTATGATTTATTATTTTGATCGGTCATGACAGATGAAAGAATTGTGGAATTGGAATATACTCCTGTCCAACCTCCTAAGGCTATAAATGATCGGCTTACATGTAAATCCTTTGTTACTGTTTAATTTTATGGAAAGTCTTCCTATAAGAGATCCATCAATTGCAAATACGAATTTATCATTATAGATTAAAAAGCTTGAAAGTAAGTTCTTTAAATATAACAGAAAGCAGGAGCGAAGATTGTTTTTTGAAGCCTGCTTTGAACTTCAGGTTCTGCCAAGGGGAATATACAATCCTAAAATGCTAACTTATGGGAATATGTACCTAGAATGGTTGAAACAATGACAAACACTGACTTTAGAACTGAGCTATAAATATAGGAGACTTATGAATGATTTTTTTCAAACTGGCAGAACTGGCATTGTTGGAAGATATTAAGAGTACACAGATTGATATTTGTGCACATGAGCTTTCTGCAGTTTATAAGGAATTATATGATAGTGAGCTTGATATGATTTCTATTTTTGAAAATAAATTAGAAATCATGAACCTCAGGAAACTTCATTGGGATACATCTAATTTTGACCAAAGATATATTTTTTCCTTGCCCAAACAAATCAATGCCCCTGAGACTGATGCTGAAGAGGACTTAATATCTACAGGTAAATCTGAATCTACAGCTGCTCCAGTTAGTGAACAACTACCTACATCAGCCAATGGTGCTGACCTTCATCAAGGTTTTACATAACTTATAGAGGGTACATGTTGATGAATGGGTGAGGTGAGGAAGGTAATTAAGCAGGGGAATACAAGCACTCCAGAGATGACAGACATGTCTTTACAGAACTTTTGTGACTAGAAGTATGACACAGACAATTTGATTTACATCTCCTCAGTAGTTTTACCAACAGTTCAATGCCAAGTTTTAAATAAAGATCTATTGTTTGTCCCATCCGCATGTGCCAACAAAGTAAATATCATTGCTGATTTGAAATGTTTTGTTCACAATGCAACCTTGAAATGTATGTTTTGGAATGCATTGGCTGCTCTTCCTTTTAAGAGACCCAGTACTTTTACGCCTATCCATCATCCACTCATAGAAGCTTTTTAAATCCTGTGAGCATAATGTAAATGAAAGCTTTCTGAAGAAGAATAAAGGTACATTTCATAAATTAACTTCACCCGAGTTTCAAGCTTTAAACGGGTTGAAATCTAATGATGCCATTGAAATTACACCCACTATTAAAGATGGTTTTGTGGTAAAGCTCTTGAGTAATAATAGCACGTATGTTGTTTATGAAAAAAGTACAGGGTGAAAACGTTAATCGCGAATGTTAAAGCACATTTGTATGATTTACATAAAAGAGTGGGTTAAATAACAACGAATTGAGTATTTTTATGTAACTGACCATGTTGGGACTATTTTATACGAATTACCCTAAGTACATAAATCATTACAAACACCACTAATCAGCCTTTAGTTTCAGGATTGGGATGGATAATTGAACCCGTCAATTTATCTCCACTATTAGATAAAGTACCTTTTGTTTTGAAAGATATCAAACAGTTTGCTTCTAGTCTATATGAATGGTATGAAATGTCAAATGATGTGGGTTCCTACATGTATACTAGGCTACTAGCCCTGGAGCCTTTACAAGCTTAGCCCATAGAAGTGCCCTGGCATCGTGCCACCCAATGTTTGTTCCCAGGGCCTCTATCAAGTAGAGCCACTGGAGTGATCCCTGGGGTAAACTTTCTATTACCCATCCACTCATCAAAATTTCTCCTGAAGAGGGGCAGCGAGGTGCTCTGCTTGACATGGATGGGAAGTCTACTCCAGAGCATGGGCAGTCTCTGGGTAAGGAACCTGTCTCTCCAGCATGTTCTGTTGATTGTGGTAATGAGGTTGAGGTCTCTGGAGCGTGTGGTGTGGAGGGATTGGGATTTCTTTAGATGTAGCATTTCTAGCAGAGCTGGGTCAGACATGGCTTTGTAAGTCAAGCAGAGATCTCCTCTAAGTAGGCAATATGAGACAGAGAATAGCTGGAGTCTTTTGAGTCTGTCCATGTAGGACATGTGTTTAATGCCTAGGATCCTCTTCATGAGGTACTTCTGTGGCATCTCCAGCTGTTTCAGGTGTCTAGTGAGGTACATGCCAAATGGGGCATTATACTCTATGATTGGTCTAATGAGGGAAGAGTAGAGAAAGAAACGATGACCTCTTTCTTTCTGGATGTTAAACCCTTGGTAATGAGATGTGCCATATAGAAGGACTTTCTGACCACAGTGGCAATGTGGTGGTCGAAGGAGAGGTTGCTGTCAACCTGCATACCCAGATCTCTTACAACACCTACAGTGTTCAGTGGGCTCCCATTGATGTGGTAATTAGTGGGAAGTGAGTTTTTCCCAAAGGGGATGACAATGCATTTTGTGGCATTAAGCGGAAAGCCATGGTTTCGACACCAGTCATTGGTCTCAGTGAGGCCTTTCTGTAGGATGTCTGCATCACTTGGGGAGTTAATAATGGCTTTCAGTTTGTAGTTGTCTGTGAACTTGGTCAGCCAGTCCCTTTGTGTTGGCCTGGACTTCTGAGAAGTAGATACCAAATATACCTCTCAACCTGCAAATATCAAAAATCTGGACAAGGCCCATGAAAAATAGGTACAAATCTTTATGCTGATTAACATCTAATTTGCATACATAATTACATAACCCCACCCACTTCAATGGGATTGTGGGATACCAACTTTCAAACGCAAACCGAAGAACAAAACCAAAATATGGCGCCAGAGTTCCCCTGCAGCCATTCCAATATCCCATTACCTGGCTATTTTGCCCCATTTAACATAAACACTAATGTGCGCATACAGCAGTGATGAAACATGGTGCCACAACCCACGGCACGTGGGGTATGTTGCATATTTTCAACTTGGATGCCTGATCACATCTCTGTGTACCTTCTAAATGAATGCCGCAGGTACTACAATGCAAAATACAACTTTAATGTTGTTTTTTTTATGTTTGAGTTTGTTAATTTTCTCATTGATTTTAAATATATGAATACACATACCTAAAAACAAGACAAAGAGGTACAAAACAGCTTACAAACACCATCAAGATACAGAAAGGTGCTAGCCAAGCTGAAACAAATTCCAATTACCTGGATTACAAGCAAACCAATAAAGCATTTTGTTACACAAAATCTTTTGTTAAAGAGAATTACTATTTAAGATGCAGGCTGATTAAATTAATTACCAACATTTTCAGTGAGCTGCAACTCGTCTCAGAGAAGTAAAATGAACAATGTATCAAACTTTCATAAACATGCATTAAAAATACAAAGGCCTACCCACATATAATATCATTGAAAGCACATCAAGCATATGATATAGCATGGGGAAGAAAACAAAACAAAATTCTGTCATCCTTAGATGTGGTCCATGACAGCAACTTCTTTAAGTAACATTTAAAAAGCGGCAATGAATATAACATATAAGATGCGTCAAAAAGGCAATTTCTAGTGCCAAATCATGCAGCACCTTTACATTTTAAAGGTGGTACAATGTAAACACTTTTGCTGCTTCATTCTTCCTATGTCTTCAAAAAGCCCCTATTTTGCAGTTTCTTGACCAAAATTTATAGCAATAACCTCACTCCAAAGTGAATGTCCTTTGCTTGGTAGCCGCAGGTAACTTCTTGCACAGTCTTAAGTGCAAAGCGCTGGTTTCCATTAAGAATGGCTTTACAAAGTGTCATCTTTTGAGTGACTCACAGTAAGCTGAAGCAGTTAGACAAAACATGCCTCTCTCTTATTTGTCAGTAGTACACCTTACTGTTATTTAACAAGGCAGTATTTTCCAAACTTTAGTAAAAAGTATGGCAACACACAAACCAGGCAGTATATTGAAGAGTTCAACCATATAATACTAGTTAAAAGCTTTTAATGAAGGAGGTAAGCACTTTCACATAACAGCTTCATCAGACCAAAAGCCTTCAGGGTGTAGTCCATTCAAATACAGTGCATCAACCAATCAACATGTAGACAACTTAATTATATTAAAGTGGAACTAGCCGCAATTTCAGTATAAAATCATTCAAGTATAACAGAAAATATAAAAACATATATAATGTATAAAACTTGCATATATGTATATATACACACAAAGAAACCTAGCTAACAAACCTGAATGGTATATATTGTTTTATTTTATTTTACTGACAGACTCCTTGATTTTAAAGTGGGCTTGATAGAGGCTCTTTCATTTAAGCCCTTCCCTCTATCTGCCCTATGTTTTATAATCCATTTGACTTTCCTTGCTCTCAGTCATATTCCTAATATCTCCTTCTCGAATTGTAGGGGTAACCCTATCTATGACCATAAACCTAAACCCATGATAATTTCCTGATGTCACCACATGTTTCGCTAGGGCATTATTGGCTGACCTAATTTTCATATTGTAAACATGTTCTCTCATCCTCTCTCTGAGGGACCTGTCCATTTTGCCAAAGTAAAATGATTCACATATTATGCACTTGGCAAGGTAAACCACATGAGATGTCTTACAGTTGGTATTGATCCTAAATGTGTATTGTTGCCCTGTATCTGGATATATAAATGACCCAGTAGTATCAACACAACAACAAAAATTGCAATTCCCACATGGATGCATACCAGTGGCTCTTTCAATACATCTACCACCCTCATTAGGATGGCATAAAAGCCTTTTCTGGTTACGTTTATTTTTAAAAAAGAAGGTGGGATGTTCCCCAACCACTCCCCTAACTTCTGGATCTGTAACCAGCACCCGCCAATTCTTATTAATAATGTCCATAATCGGTTTAATGAATGTAGTGTAAAACATGGGTATTTTAACCTGATTAGATGTAACTTTATTGTTAGGGTAAGTTGTGTCCTCACTTGTAGGAGAATAATATGGTCTAGCTCTATCTACTCTAAGGCTATCAAGTTCTACAAGATTCCTCTCTATCTCATGAGGTTTATAACCCCTGTCATTCAACCTCTTTTTTACACCAACCAACTCTTTACAAACTTCCTCTTCAGTGGCATTCATTCTAGAAGCTCTCATCCCTTGCCCTCAATAACATTTCTAAATGTATACTGGGGATGCATGCTTCCTCTATACAACAGAGTGTTCTTATAACACTGTTTTCTGTATACCCCAGTATTGATATAGCCATTCCCAAGTCTTTCCACATAGACGTCCAAGTATTCTATCCTGTCACTGGAGTAATTCATAGTGAATTGTAGATAGACAAATGTTCCATTCAGTTCCATCAAGAACCTCTCCAATTCTATGGCTGTGCCGATCCATACTAAAACAAGGTCATCAACAAAATGTCGATAGAATTTAATATGAAGTGGATACATATCCATCTTGAATAGTGTATCCTCCTCCTACAGCATCATACTTTTTACTGGATTTATTCTTCATTTTACTGGCACCAGCACATTTGCCTTCTGTGGTGAACTTCTATTTTATTATTTTACGATTTTCAAAACTTTCCCTACTTTCAAGTCCTTCATTCACTTGTGCCTCTTCCCCCTCAATTACTAATTTGTGTAATAATGAAGGAGAAAACGATGGTTGGTCACTAAGTAAATAAAAACAGACCAGTTAGGCACTTGATTTAAAAATCCAATCCTTGTTTCAGAAAAAAAAAACATTTCAGACAATTCTTCTAAGAAGCCTGCAATATAAATTTGCATAATGCAAAACCCCATTCTTAACAAGTCCACAAAGCCCACAGCAGTCTAATTGAAAACGTAGAATACTACTTCTTAACTACTGCACTAGTACTTTATACAAACATGTCTCTCCTCCTTTCAAGATAAGATGCATAAACTCTAAGATACAGTAAACTTTGCAGCAACAATGTCAGCATAGTAAGCAGAACGCAGTTAAGTTCTCTGTTTCAAGCCCACACCAGAAGATGCAAAGCTGCAATAATTGTGTCTACATAATTATGGTTAGATACGTGACCCCAAAAACGCAATCATTTACAGAAGAGTAGTACAAAGAAAAGCCTTCCAAATAATGCAACTGCTCATTACAGATCACATTAACTCAATTAACACATTAATTTGCACTTCTGAACTATAAAAATGTGAAGTAAGCTAACAAACTAAATGCATGTGCTGCTGAAACCCACAAGATGTTGTTCTCATGACCGACTTCCACAAATAGCAACTGAATTCAGACTACACACACACAAACACACAAACACACACACACCAGTTCGTTCCTTACTTGATTCCCCCCAACAGTGCTGCTGCCGATAAATCCATTTGTTCCCGCTTGCATTTACTGCTGCCTGCCGATAATTCATCCATTATTGTTCCCACTCGCACATGCAGCCAGCCGGAAATGATGTGTGAACGACGTGAGCTCATTGAGCTTAATTCCAACTGGCTAGTAAGCCCTGACAGAGCTGACGTCATTACGCACATGATGACGTCAGCTCCAACACTGCGAAAATTGAAAAAGTAAATAAAAGGAAAAACTCGGAAATGAAGGGGTGCCACTCGGGAATCATTGCACCCCTTCATTTGGACCCCAAAACTCAGTAAAAACTGAGTAATTCAGTATGGTTGGGAGGTATGTTGCCGAACAGAAGAGGACCCAGGACCGATCCCTGTGGGACTCCATTCGTGACTGGTCAGCAGTCTGACTTGGAGTCCACTACTTTCACACTGCGTGATATATCTGTGAGCAATTAGCAACCCACCTAGTGATATAGGGGTTGAGGCCTAGTTTGGTGAGTTTATCAATAATTCCAGAGTGAGGAATGGTATCAAAGGCCTTGGCCAGATCGAGGTAGGCTGTATGCACTGCCTTACCTTCATCCACAGCCCTGGTGACTGATGCAAAGAAGTCAACCAGTTTGAGCAGGCATGATCTCCCTTTCACAAAGCCAAATTGCGTGGGGTCCAGAGTTTGGAGATTTCCTATATCTTTGTTAATCAGGTCTATGATGATGCGCTCCATAGCTTTACATATCAGACTCGTCAGGCTAATGGGGCAATAATTCCCAGGGTCTGTAGTCGCTCCCCCTTTATGGAGAGGGATGACTATAGCAGTGTGCCATTCAGTAGAGACAAAGCCTGAGGTGAGGTTGTGACTGAACGGGGCACAGAGATGTGGTGCCAGTTAACTTTGTAGTTCACGTAGAACACAGCCAGGGATATTATCGGGTTCCAGGGAAGCTGTATTCTTGGCCTTGGACAATGCAGCTTTAACCTGTGCTGCAGTAATGCAAGGTGCCTAGCATTCTTCTGATATTGTGATTGGTCCTTTAGGGGGGAGAGAGGGGTAAAGCTGGCACTGAATCTGTTGGCCAGTATGCTGGCAATATCTGTTGGCTCAGTATAGGAGGTACCATTCTACAGTAACTCAGAGCAAATCTGGGTATTGCCGTGCAGGTTCTTGATATAACTATAAAAGGCTTTGTGATTGTTTTTAGTGTCTGCCGCAATTCTGCCTTCATAGCTGGCTTTGTAGATTGCTTTCTGTAACTAAGGATGTTAATACTTTGTTCATGGTCATACTGAATTAATTTGCACTAGAAAGTGTATGTAAACATTTATCTGACAAATGGAAACATTAAAGTATCTTTATTATTAGAATGCAGCGTTGTCGCCTCACCAGCAAGAGGTTCTCCCGTTCAATTCTCAGCTGGAGGGCCTTCTGTGTGGAGTCTGCATGTGCACCCTGTGGTCGAGTGAAGACATGTAGGTAGGTGCGTGCATGACTGGGTGTGCCTTCTTTGAAGGTTGGGCATCGGGCTGGCAAGTCAGCACCATAAAAATCCACTGCCATTCATTAGCAGACCGGAGTTCCGCTGTGGCGACCCCTAACCAGAAAAGGCGAAAGACTTTTTTATACTTGAAAATAATGTATTTGATTTTTATAATGCTTTACTAACAGAAGGTTCGTATTATGATCTGCACTGCAAGTGCTAATTGTTACACAAATTCAGTTATGTCGGTTTTGGAACAGATATATTTTATACATGGCAATGATTTTGAATGCTATATACAGTAATATGAGCATTTTGTGGATAACACGTTTTCTTTTTTTTAAATCTGGACAGAGAATTCACAGCAGCTACACAAGTTTATATGTTTTATGCATACCACCACAAATTTTTTGAAATTTACTCAGAAATATTCTCAAGTCTTTAAACTGAATATTAATACCTCTGTATTTAAAAAGGATTGTGTGTGAAAAAATTGTACCCGCATAGGTCAAGTATGCATCCAAAACATTGTTAAAACAATGTCCTTAAAGGACAGTTTTTAAGAGCCTCTAGTCTGTGAGTAGAGACAGTGATCTGCTATCTGTGTTTACTGATATAAAGAAGGATTTTACGAATAGAGGCTATTCAGCTGGAAATACTGATACTGTTGTTCAGACTGTGATGAGTTACAGGCATACACTGGCTAAAGCACATTTCTCACAGGCTACTACTGCTACTAAGTGATACTAAAGTATCGCCCTTGAGAGCAACACATATTCTAGTAATATGAGCAATTTTTGTTACATCATAAAGAGGAATTGGCCCATTTTAATGGTGAGAGAAGATTTTAAGAAGGAAAAACTCCATCCTTTGCCTTTAAAAATCAGAAGTCCCTCAAAAGACAGTTGTGCTACAGGCATTCAATAACTTAAAATAAAAGAAGAGTTAGGAACATGATTGCACAGATCCATGTCTTAATTGTAGTGCCTATGGATGTATATGTACATCAACTAGTTATGTACATCCAGATACATGCAAGTATTATGCTTTAAATGTTTCTACTGATTGCAGCTAGGGTTGCCATCTTTTCAAATGCCCAAAGTGGGACATTTTTGGTACAAACGTCAGATTTTGCAGGACAAAACATACCCACAGCCAGTACAAAGGCCAGAACTTCACTGTTTTGCCTAAATAAAAGCTTATTCTTGTAGTATTTTAGTTGCTTATTCTGTTTCTTATAACATTTAGGTGTTTCAGATACAGAATAACTGTTTTATGCAGCTATCACATAAAATACAGGAGATATTTTTATCCTAAAATCTCAGGACATTTGCTATTTTTTAAATTTTTTTACAGGACACAACTGCCCAAAGAGGGACTGTCCCTTGCAAAGTGGGACTGGTGGTAACCCTAACTGCAGCACTTCCAATCTTGTTTATTTAGCTAGTTGTGTGGTGTTTTTATGTGGGTAAGACAAAGAGAACTCTTACAGAGCAGATTTTGAAAAACCAAGCCTATTAAAGAAAGAGAGACTTATGAATCCATTAGCAAAACATGTTAAATTACATGGAGTTTAACATTTTCCACAGTCTTGGTATTGCAGGTTCTAGATTTAAACTTAAGGGGTGATGATATTGTCACCATTACTGAACAAGCAGAATTTAAATGAATTATTGCGTTATGTGCTAAAACTGGTTATGGCTTGAATGATGTTTTTTTTTAAATCCATATTGAAGTCACTTAAGTTTGTCACACTGATCATGTGATTTCATTTTAATGCATATAATCAGTATTTTGAAATGATAGTTTTACAATCTGATGAAGTATCTGTAGCAGGAACGAGATTACCACTGTCAATAAAGAGTAATTTTATCTTGGTCCGTG